>NW_024376657.1:0-34792 GCF_016808335.1 Panicum virgatum
GATCCACCATATGGACACTAAACTGACGTTTTGGTGCGTTCTACATTGGGTGCATTTGAGACCGTTTGGTTGTACGAAACTCGGTGCAAACGGGCCGAACTAGTGCAAAAGTTCGTGCCACGAAGTCGCGTCGGAATTTTTCGCAAAGAACGCACCCGATCCACCCATTGGACCCTAAACTGACATTTTGGTGTTTCGTACTATTTGGGTGCATTTGGTGTTTGGTTGCTCTTACGAAACTCGGTGCAAAACGGGCCGAACTAGTGCAAAAGTTCGTGCCACGAAGTCGCGTCGGAATTTTTTTGTAACGAACGCTCCCGATGCACCTTATAGGACACTGAACTGACATTTTGGTGCGTTTCGTACTATTTGGGTGGATTTGGTACCGTTTGGTTGCCTTACGGAACTCGGTGCATAACAGGCCGAGTAGTGCAGAAGTTCGTGCCATGAAGTCGCGTCGGAATTTTTGTAACGAACGCACCCGATCCACCTTATAGGACACTAAACTGACATTTTGGTGCGTTTCGTACTATTTTGGTGGATTTGGGACCGTTTGGTTGCCTTACAACTCGGAGCAAAACGCCGAACTAGTGTGAAAGTTCGTGCCACGAAGTCGCGTCGATTTTTCGCAACGAACGCAGCCGATCCACCCCATTGGACTCTAAATTGACATTTTGGTGTGTTTCGTGATATTTGGGTGTATTTGGGACCGTTTGGTTGCCATTACGAACTCGTGCAAAACGGGCCGAATTGGTGCAAAAGTTCGTGCCACGAAGTCGCGTCGATTGTTTCGATGAAGGCACCCGATCCACCCCATTGGACTCTAAACTTAGTTTTGGTGCGTTTCGTATAATTTGGGTGCATTTGGGACCGTTCGGTTGCCTTACGAAACTCGGTGCAAAACGGGCCAAACTAGTGCAAAAGTTCGTGCCACGAAGTCGCGTCAGAATTTTTCGCACGAATGAACCCGATCCACCCCAGTGGACCTTAACTATTTTTTTTGCGTTTCGTACTATTTGGGTGCATTTGGGACGTTCGGTTGCCTTACGGAACTCGGTGCAAAACGGGCCGAACTAGTGCAAAAGTTCGTGCCACGAAGTCGCATCGATATTGTTCGCGACGAAGGCACCCGATCCACCCCATTGGACTCTAAATGACGTTTTGGTGTTTCGTACTATTGGGTGCATTTGGGACCATTTGGTTGCCTTACGAAACTCGGTGCAAAACGGGCCGAACTAGTGCAAAAGTTCGTGCCACGAAGTCGCGTCGGAATTTTTCCCAAAACGCAGCCGATCCACCCCATTGGACCCGAAATTGACTTTTGGTGTGTTTCGTATTATTTGGGTGTATTTCGGACCGTTTGGTTGCCTTACCAAACTCGATGCAAAACGGGCCAAACTAGTGCAAAAGATCGTGCCCCGAAGTCGCGTTGGAATTTTTCGCAACAAACGCACCCGATCCACCCCATTGGACCCTAAACTGACATTTTGTGTTTGTACTATTTGGGTGCATTTGGGACCGTTTGGTTGGCTTACGAAACTCGGTGTAAAAAACGGGCCAACTAGTGCAAAAGTTCGTGCCACGAAGGCGCGTCGGAATTTTTCGCAACGAATGCACCCGATCCACCTTGGACACTAAACTGACATTTTGGTGCGTTCCATACAACTTGGGTGCATTTGAGACCGTTTGGTTGCCTTACGAAACTCGGTGGAAAACGGGCCGAACTAGTGCAAAGTTCGTGCCACAAGTCGCGTAGGAATTTTTCGCAAAGAACACCCGATCCACCCCCATTGGACCCTAAACTGACATTTTGCTGCGTTTCGTACTATTTGGTTCATTTGGGAATGTTTTGGTTGTCTACGAAACTCGGTGCAAAAACGGGCCGAACTAGTGCAAAAGTTCGTGCCACGAAGTCCGCGTCAGAATTTTTTGCAACGAACACACCCCGATGCACTTTATAGGA
Organism: Panicum virgatum; assembly: GCF_016808335.1. Taxonomy (NCBI): domain Eukaryota; kingdom Viridiplantae; phylum Streptophyta; class Magnoliopsida; order Poales; family Poaceae; genus Panicum; species Panicum virgatum. The sequence continues at coordinate 1,964 of NW_024376657.1, forward strand.
CACTGACTGACATTTTGTTGTGTTTCGTACTATTTGGGTGGATTTGGGTATCACCGTTGGGTTGGTTGAAACTTGCGGAACTCGGTGCATACTAGGCCGAACTAGTGCAAAAGTTCGTGCCATGAAGTCGCCGATCGGAATTTTTCGCAATGAACGCACCCCCGATCCACCTTATAGGACACTAAACCTCGGACGTTTGTGTGCTGCGTTTCGTACTATTTGGTGGGATTGGGACCGTTTGGTAGCCTTACAGAACTCGGTGCAAAACGGGCCGAACTAGTGCAAAAGTTCGTGCCACGAAGTCGCGTCGGAATTTTTCGCAAAGAAACGCAACCCGATCCACCCCATTGGACCCTAAACTTACAACTATTTGCTTGCGTTCGGACTATTTGGGTGCATTTGGGAATGTTTGTGTTCTCTTACGAAAACTCGGTGCAAAACAGGGCCCGAACTAGTGCAAAAGTTCGTGCCAAGACGAAGTCGCGTCGGAATTTTTTGTAACGAACGTCTCCCGATGCACCTTATAGGACACTTAACTGACATTTTGGTGCGTTTCAGTACTATTTGGGTGATTTTGGTACCGTTTTGGTTGCCTTAAACGGAACTCGGTGCATAACAGGCCGTAGTAGTGCAGAAGTTCGTGCCATGAAGTCCGCGTCGGAATTTTTTGTAATGAACGCACCCGATCCACCTTATAGGACACTAAACTGACATTTTGCTGCGTTTCGTACTATTTTGGTGGATTTGGGACCGTTTGGTTGCCTTAACGAAACTCGGAGCAAAACGTGCCGAACTAGTGTGAAAGTTCGTGCCACGAAGTCGCGTCAGAATTTTTCGCAACGAACGCAGCCGAGTCCACCCCATTGGACCCTAAATTGACATTTTGGTGTGTTTCGTGATATTTGGGTGTATTTGGGGACCGTTTGGTTGCCATACAGAACTCCGTGCAAAACGGCCCGCATTGGTGCAAAAGTTCGTGCCACGAAGTCGCGTCGATATTGGTCGCGATGAAGGCACCCGATCCACCCCATTGGACTCTAAACTTACGTTTTGGTGCGTTTCGTTGCAATTTGGGTGCATTTGGACCATTTGGTTGCCTTACAAACTCGGTGCAAACGGGCCAAACTAGTGCAATAGTTCGTGCCACGAAGTCGCGTCAGAATTTTCGGCAACGAATGAACCCGATCCACCCCAGTGGACCCTTAACTAATTTTTTTATGCGTTTCGGTACACTTGGGTGCATTTGGGGACCGTTCGGTTACCTTACGGAACCTCGGTGCAAAACGCGCCGAACTAGTGCAAAAGTTCGTGCCACTAGAGGTCGCATCGATATTGTTCGCGACGAAGGCACCTGATCCACCCCATTGAGACTCTAAACTGACGTTTTGGTGCATTTTGTACTATTTGGGTGCATTTGGGACCATTTGGTTGCCTTACGAACTCGGTGCAAAACGGGCCGAACTAGTGCAAAAGTTCGTGCCACGAAGTCGCGGTCGGAATTTTTCCCAACGAACGCAAGCCGATCCCCCCATTGGGACCGAAATTGACGTTTGGTGTGTTTTCGTATTATTTGGGTGTATTTCGGACCGTTTGGTTGCCTTACCAAACTCGAATGCAAACGGGCCGAACTAGTGCAAAAGATCGTGCCCCGAAGTCGCGTTGGAATTTTTGCGCAACAAACGCACCCGATCCACCCCATTGGACCCTAAACTGACATTTTACTGCGTTTTGTACTATTTGGGTGCATTTGGGACCGTTTGGTTTGGCTTACGAAACTCGGTGGAAAACGGGCCAAACTAGTTCAAAAGTTTGTGCCACGAAAGGCGCGTCGATATTTTTCGCAACGAATGCACCCGATCCACCTTATAGGACACTAAACTGACATTTGGTGTGTTCCATACAACTTGGGCTGCATTTGAGACCGTTTGGTTGCCGTACGAAACTCGTGGAAAAACGGGCCGAGACCAGTGTCAAAAGTTCGTGCGAACAAAGTCGCGGTAGGAATTTTTCGCAAAGAACGCACCCGATCCACCCCATTGGACCCTAACTGACATTTTGCTGCATTTCGTACTATTTGGGTGCATTTGGGAATGTTTGGTTGTCTTACGAAACTCGGTGCAAAACAGGCCGAACTAGTGCAAAAGTTCGTGCCACGAAGTCGCGTCGGAATTTTTTGCAACGAACACACCCGATGCACTTTATAGGACACTGAACTGACATTTTGGTGTGTTTCATACTATTTGGGTGGATTTGGTACCGTTTGGTTGCCTTACGGAACTCGGTGCATAATAGGCCGAACTAGTGCAAAAGTTCGTGCCATGAAGTCGCGTCGGAATTTTTCGCAACGAACGCACCCGATCCACCTTATAGGACACTAAACTGACGTTTTGCTGCGTTCGTACTATTTTGGTGGATTTGGGACCGTTTGGTAGCCTTACAGAACTCGGTGCAAAACGGGCCGAACTAGTGCAAAAGTTCGTGCCATGAAGTCGCGTCGGAATTTTTCGCAACGAACGCACCCGATCCACCATATAGGACACTAAACTGACGTTTTGGTGCGTTCCATACAACTTGGGTGCATTTGAGACCGTTTGGTTGCCGTACGAAACTCGGTGGAAAACGGGCCGAACTAGTGCAAAAGTTCGAGCCACGAAGTCGCGTCGGAATTTTTCGGCAAAGAGACGCACCCGATCGACCCCATTGGACCCTAAACTGACATTTTGCTGCATTTCGTACTATTTGGGTGCATTTGGGAATGTTTGGTTCTCTTACGAAACTCGGTGCAAAACGGGCCGAACTAGTGCAAAAGTTCGTGCCACGAAGTCGCGTCGGAATTTTTTGTAACGAACGCTCCCGATGCACCTTATAGGACACTAAACTGACATTTTGGTGCGTTTCGTACTATTTGGGTGGATTTGGTACCGTTTGGTTGCCTTACGGAACTCGGTGCATAACAGGCCGTAGTAGTGCAAGAAGTTCGTGCCACGAAGTCGCGTCGGAATTTTTTGTAACGAACGCACCCGATCCACCTTATAGGACACTAAACTGACATTTTGCTGCGTTTCGTACTATTTTGGTGGATTTGGGACCGTTTGGTTGCCTTACGGAACTCGGAGCAAAACGTGCCGAACTAGTGTGAAAGTTCGTGCCACGAAGTCGCGTCAGAATTTTTCGCAACGAACGCAGCCGATCCACCCCATTGGAACCCTAAATTGACATTTTGGTGTGTTTCGTGATATTTGGGTGTATTTGGGACTGTTTGGTTGCCATACAGAACTCCGTGCAAAACGGGCCGAATTGGTGCAAAAGTTCGTGCCACAAAGTCGCATCGATATTGTTCGCGATGAAGGCACCCGATCTTCCCCATTGGACTCTAAACTTATGTTTTGGTGCGTTTCGTACAATTTGGGTGCATTGGGGACCGTTCGGTTGCCTTACGAAACTCGGTGGCAAAACGGCCAAACTAGTGCAATAGTTCGTGCCACGAAGTCGCGTCAGAATTTTTCGCAACGAATGAACCCGATCCACCCCAGTGCACCCTTAACTAATTTTTTTATGAGTTTCGTACTATTTGGGTGCATTTGGGACCGTTCGGTTACCTTACGGAACTCGGTGCAAAACGGGCCGAACTAGTGCAAAAGTTCGTGCCACGAAGTCGCATCGATATTGTTCGCGACGAAGGCACCCGATCCACCCCATTGGACTCTAAACTGACGTTTTGGGTGCATTTTGTACTATTTGGGTCGCATTTGGGACCATTTGGTTGCCTTACGAAACTCGGTGCAAAACGGGCCGAACTAGTGCAAAAGTTCGTGCCACGAAGTCGCGTCGGAATTTTTCCCAACTGAACGCAGCCGATCCACCCATTGGACCCGAAATTGACGTTTTGGTGTGTTTCGTATTATTTGGGTGTATTTCGGACCGTTTGGTTGCCTTACCAAACTCGATGCAAAACGGGCCGAACTAGTGCAAAAGATCGTGCCCCGAAGTCGCGTTGGAATTTTTCGCAACAAACGCACCCGATCCACCCCATTGGACCCTAAACTGACATTTTACTGCGTTTTGTACTATTTGGGTGCATTTGGGACCGTTTGGTTGGCTTACGAAACTCGGTGTAAAACGGGCCAAACTAGTGCAAAAGTTTGTGCCACGAAGGCGCGTCGGAATTTTTCGCAACGAATGCACCCGATCCACCTTATAGGACACTAAACTGACATTTTGGTGCGTTCCATACAACTTGGCTGCATTTGAGACCGTTTGGTTGCCTTACGAAACTCGGTGGAAAACGGGCCGAACCAGTGTAAAAGTTCGTGCTACAAAGTCGCGTAGGAATTTTTCGCAAAGAACGCACCCGATCCACCCCATTGGACCCTAAACTGACATTTTGCTGCATTTCGTACTATTTGGGTGCATTTGGGAATGTTTGGTTGTCTTACGAAACTCGGTGCAAAACGGGCCGAACTAGTGCAAAAGTTCGTGCCACGAAGTCGCGTCGGAATTTTTTGCAACGAACACACCCGATGCACTTTATAGGACACTGAACTGACATTTTGGTGTGTTTCATACTATTTGGGTGGATTTGGTACCAGTTTGGTTGCCTTACGGAACTCGGTGCATAATAGGCCGAACTAGTGCAAAAGTTCGTGCCATGAAGTCGCGTCGGAATTTTTCGCAACGAACGCACCCGATCCACCTTATAGGACACTAAACTGACGTTTTGCTGCGTTTCGTACTATTTTGGTGGATTTGGGACCGTTTGGTAGCCTTACAGAACTCGGTGCAAAACGGGCCGAACTAGTGCAAAAGTTCGTGCCATGAAGTCGCGTCGGAGTTTTTCGCAACGAACGCACCCGATCCACCATATAGGACACTAAACTGACGTTTTGGTGCGTTCCATACAACTTGGGTGCATTTGAGACCGTTTGGTTGCCGTACGAAACTCGGTGGAAAACGGGCCGAACTAGTGCAAAAGTTCGTGCCACGAAGTCGCGTCGGAATTTTTGCAAAGAACGCACCCGATCCACCCCATTGGACCCTAAACTGACATTTTGCTGCATTTCGTACTATTTGGGTGCATTTGGGAATGTTTGGTTCTCTTACGAAACTCGGTGCAAAAACGGGCCGAACTAGTGCAAAAGTTCGTGCCACGAAGTCGCGTCGGAATTTTTTGTAACGAACGCTCCCGATGCACCTTATAGGACACTGAACTGACATTTTGGTGCGTTTCGTACTATTGGGTGGATTTGGTACCGTTTGGTTGCCTTACGGAACTCGGTGCATAAAAGGCCGTAGTAGTGCAGAAGTTCGTGCCATGAAGTCGCGTCGGAATTTTTTGTAACGAACGCACCCGATCCACCTTATAGGACACTAAACTGACGTTTTGCTGCGTTTCGTACTATTTTGGTGGATTTGGGACCGTTTGGTTGCCTTACGGAACTCGGAGGCAAAACGTGCCGAACTACTGTGAAAGTTCGTGCCACGAAGTCGCGTCAGAATTTTTCGCAACGAACGCAGCCGATCCACCCCATTGGACCCTAAATTGACATTTTGGGTGTGTTTCGTGATATTTGGGTGTATTTGGGACCGTTTGGTTGCCATACAGAACTCCGTGCAAACGGGCCGAATTGGTGCAAAAGTTCGTGCCACAAAGTCGCATCGATATTGTTCGCGATGAAGGCACCCGATCTTCCCCATTGGACTCTAAACTTACGTTTTGGTACGTTTCGTACAATTTGGGTGCATTTGGGACCATTTGGTTGCCTTACGAAACTCGGTGCAAAACGGGCCAAACTAGTGCAATAGTTCGTGCCACGAAGTCGCGTCAGAATTTTTCGCAACGAATGAACCCGATCCACCCCAGTGCACCCTAACTAATTTTTTTATGAGTTTCGTACTATTTGGGTGCATTTGGGACCGTTCGGTTACCTTACGGAACTCGGTGCAAAACGGGCCGAACTAGTGCAAAAGTTCGTGCCACGAAGTCGCATCGATATTGTTCGCGACGAAGGCACCCGATCCACCCCATTGGACTCTAAACTGACGTTTTGGTGCATTTTGTACTATTTGGGTGCATTTGGGACCATTTGGTTGCCTTACGAAACTCGGTGCAAAACGGGCCGAACTAGTGCAAAAGTTCGTGCCACGAAGTCCGCGTCGGAATTTTTCCCAACGAACGCAGCCGATCCACCCCATTGGACCCGAAATTGACGTTTTGGTGTGTTTCGTATTATTTGGGTGTATTTCGGACCGTTTGGTTGCCTTACCAAACTCGATGCAAAACGGGCCGAACTAGTGCAAAAGATCGTGCCCCGAAGTCGCTTTGGAATTTTTCGCAACAAACGCACCCGATCCACCCCATTGGACCCTAAACTGACATTTTACTGCGTTTTGTACTATTTGGGTGCATTTGGGACCGTTTGTTGGCTTACGAAACTCGGTGCAAAACGGGCCAAACTAGTGCAAAAGTTTGTGGCCACGAAGGCGCGTCGGAATTTTTCGCAACGAATGCACCCGATCCACCTTATAGGACACTAAACTGACATTTTGGTGCGTTCCATACAACTTGGGTGCATTTGAGACCGTTTGGTTGCCTTACGAAACTCGGTGGAAAACGGGCCGAACCAGTGCAAAAGTTCGTGCCACAAAGTCGCGTAGGAATTTTTCGCAAAGAACGCACCCGATCCACCCCATTGGACCCTAAACTGACATTTTGCTGCAGTTTCGTACTATTTGGGTGCATTTGGGAATGTTTGGTTGTCTTACGAAACTCGGTGCAAAACGGGCCGAACTAGTGCAAAAGTTCGTGCCACGAAGTCGCGTCGGAATTTTTTGCAACGAACACACCCGATGCACTTTATAGGACACTGAACTGACATTTTGGTGTGTTTCATACTATTGGGTGGATTTGGTAATGTTTGGTTGCCTTACGGAACTCGGTGCATAATAGGCCGAACTAGTGCAAAAGTTCGTGCCATGAAGTCGCGTCGGAATTTTTCGCAACGAACGCACCCGATCCACCTTATAGGACACTAAACTGACGTTTTGCTGTCGTTTCGTACTATTTTGGTGGATTTGGGACCGTTTGGTAGCCTTACAGAACTCGGTGCAAAACGGGCCGAACTAGTGCAAAAGTTCGTGCCATGAAGTCGCGTCGGAATTTTTCGCATCGAACAGCACCCGATCCACCATATAGGACACTAAACTGACGTTTTGGTGCGTTCCATACAACTTGGGTGCATTTGAGAACCGTTTGGTTGCCGTACGAAACTCGGTGGAAAACGGGCCGAACTAGTGCAAAAGTTCGTGCCACGAAGTCGCGTCGGAATTTTTCGCAAAGAACGCACCCGATCCACCCCATTAGGACCCTAAACTGACATTTTGCTAGCATTTCGTACTATTTGGGTGCATTTGGGAATGTTTGGTTCTCTTACGAAACTCGGTGCAAAACGGGCCGAACTAGTGCAAAAGTTCGTGCCACGAAGTCGCGTCGGAATTTTTGTAACGAACGCTCCCGATGCACCTTATAGGACACTGAACTGACATTTTGGTGCGTTTCGTACTATTTGGGTGGATTTGGTACCGTTTGGTTGCCTTACGAAACTCGGTGCATAACAGGCCGTAGTAGTGCAGAAGTTCGTGCCATGAAGTCGCGTCGGAATTTTTGTAACGAACGCACCCGATCCACCTTATAGGACACTAAACTGACGTTTTGCTGCGTTTCGTACTATTTTGGTGGATTTGGGACCGTTTGGTTGCCTTACGGAACTCGGAGCAAAACGTGCCGAACTAGTGTGAAAGTTCGTGCCACGAAGTCGCGTCAGAATTTTTCGCAACGAACGCAGCCGATCCACCCCATTGGACCCTAAATTGACATTTTGGTGTGTTTCGTGATATTTGGGTGTATTTGGGACCGTTGGTTGCCATACAGAACTCCGTGCAAAACGGGCCGAATTGGTGCAAAAGTTCGTGCCACGAAGTCGCATCGATATTGTTCGCGATGAAGGCTCCCGATCTTCCCCATTGGACTCTAAACTTAGGTTTTGGTGCGTTTCGTACAATTTGGGTGCATTTGGGACCATTTGGTTGCCTTACGAAACTCGGTGCAAAACGGGCCAAACTAGTGCAATAGTTTCGTGCCACGAAGTCGCGTTAGAATTTTTCGCAACGAATGAACCCGATCCATCCCAGTGCACCCTTAACTAATTTTTTATGCGTTTCGTACTATTTGGGTGCATTTGGGACCGTTCGGTTACCTTACGGAACCTGGTGCAAAACGGGCCGAACTAGTGCAAAAGTTCGTGCCACGAAGTCGCATCGATATTGTTCGCGACGAAGGCACCCGATCCACCCCATTGGACTCTAAACTGACGTTTTGGTGCATTTTGTACTATTTGGGTGCATTTGGGACCATTTGGTTGCCTTACGAAACTCGGTGCAAAACGGGCCGAACTAGTGCAAAAGTTCGTGCCACGAAGTCGCGTCGGAATTTTTCCCAACGAACACAGCCGATCCACCCCATTGGACCCGAAATTGATGTTTTGGTGTGTTTCGTATTATTTGGGTGTATTTCGGACCGTTTGGTTGCCTTACCAAACTCGATGCAAAACGGGCCGAACTAGTGCAAAAGATCGTGCCACGAAGTCGCGTTGGAATTTTTCGCAACAAACGCACCCGATCCACCCCATTGGACCCTAAACTGACATTTTACTGCGTTTTGTACTATTTGGGTGCATTTGGGACCGTTTGGTTGGCTTACGAAACTCGGTGTAAAACGGGCCAAACTAGTGCAAAAGTTTGTGCCACGAAGGCGCGTCGGAATTTTTCGCAACGAATGCACCCGATCCACCGTATAGGACACTAAACTGACATTTTGGTGCGTTCCATACAACTTGGGTGCATTTGAGACCGTTTGGTTGCCTTACGAAACTCGGTGGAAAACGGGCCGAACCAGTGCAAAAGTTCGTGCCACAAAGTCGCGTAGGAATTTTTCGCAAAGAACGCACCCGATCCACCCCATTGGACCCTAAACTGACATTTTGCTGCGTTTCGTACTATTTGGGTGCATTTGGGAATGTTTGGTTGTCTTACGAAACTCGGTGCAAAACGGGCCGAACTAGTGCAAAAGTTCGTGCCACGAAGTCGCGTCGGAATTTTTTGCAACGAACACACCCGATGCACTTTATAGGACACTGAACTGACATTTTGGTGTGTTTCATACTATTTGGGTGGATTTGGTACCGTTTGGTTGCCTTACGGAACTCGGTGCATAATAGGCCGAACTAGTGCAAAAGTTCGTGCCATGAAGTCGCGTCGGAATTTTTCGCAACGAACGCACCCGATCCACCTTATAGGACACTAAACTGACATTTTGTTTTGTTTCGTACTATTTTGGTGGATTTGGGACCATTTGGTAGCCTTACAGAACTCGGTGCAAAACGGGCCGAACAAGTGCAAAAGTTCGTGCCATGAAGTCGCGTCGGAATTTTTCGCAACGAACGCACCCGATCCACCATATAGGACACTAAACTGACGTTTTGGTGCGTTCCATACAACTTGGGTGCATTTGAGACCGTTTGGTTGCCGTACGAAACTCGGTGGAAAACGGGCCGAACTAGTGCAAAAGTTCGTGCCACGAAGTCGCGTCGGAATTTTTCGCAAAGAACGCACCCGATCCACCCCATTAGACCCTAAACTGACATTTTGCTACATTTCGTACTATTTGGGTGCATTTGGGAATGTTTGGTTCTCTTACGAAACTCGGTGCAAAACGGGCCGAACTAGTGCAAAAGTTCGAGCCACGAAGTCGCGTCGGAATTTTTCGCAAAGAACGCACCCGATCCACCCCATTGGACCCTAAACTGACATTTTGCTGCATTTCGTACTATTTGGGTGCATTTGGGAATGTTTGGTTCTCTTACGAAACTCGGTGCAAAACGGGCCGAACTAGTGCAAAAGTTCGTGCCACGAAGTCGCGTCGGAATTTTTTGTAACGAACGCTCCCGATGCACCTTATAGGACACTGAACTGACATTTTGGTGCGTTTCGTACTATTTGGGTGGATTTGGTACCGTTTGGTTGCCTTACGGAACTCGGTGCATAACAGGCCGTAGTAGTGCAGAAGTTCGTGCCACGAAGTCGCGTCGGAATTTTTTGTAACGAACGCACCCGATCCACCTTATAGGACACTAAACTGACATTTTGCTGCGTTTCGTACTATTTTGGTGGATTTGGGACCGTTTGGTTGCCTTACGGAACTCGGAGCAAAACGTGCCGAACTAGTGTGAAAGTTCGGTGCCACGAAGTCGCGTCAGAATTTTTCGCAACGAACGCAGCCGATCCACCCCATTGGACCCTAAATTGACATTTTGGTGTGTTTCGTGATATTTGGGTGTATTTGGGACTGTTTGGTTGCCATACAGAACTCCGTGCAAAACGGGCCGAATTGGTGCAAAAGTTCGTGCCACGAAGTCGCATCGATATTGTTCGCGATGAAGGCACCCGATCTTCCCCATTGGACTCTAAACTTTTGTTTTGGTGCGTTTCGTACAATTTGGGTGCATTTGGGACCGTTCGGTTGCCTTACGAAACTCGGTGCAAAACGGGCCAAACTAGTGCAATAGTTCGTGCCACGAAGTCGCGTCAGAATTTTTCGCAACGAATGAACCCGATCCACCCCAGTGCACCCTTAACTAATTTTTTATGCGTTTCGTACTATTTGGGTGCATTTGGGACCGTTCGGTTACCTTACGGAACCTGGTGCAAAACGGGCCGAACTAGTGCAAAAGTTCGTGCCACGAAAGTCGCATCGATATTGTTCGCGACGAAGGCACCCGATCCACCCCATTGGACTCTAAACTGACGTTTTGGTGCATTTTGTACTATTTGGGTGCATTTGGGACCATTTGGTTGCCTTACGAAAACTCGGTGCAAAAGTTCGTGCCACGAAGTCGCGTCGGAATTTTTCCCAACGAACACAGCCGATCCACCCCATTAGACCCTAAACTGACATTTTGCTACATTTCGTACTATTTGGGTGCATTTGGGAATGTTTGGTTCTCTTACGAAACTCGGTGCAAAACGGGCCGAACTAGTGCAAAAGATCGTGCCACGAAGTCGCGTTGGAATTTTCGCAACAAACGCACCCGATCCACCCCATTGGACCCTAAACTGACATTTTACTGCGTTTTGTACTATTTGGGTGCATTTGGGGACCGTTTGGTTGGCTTACGAAACTCGGTGTAAAACGGGCCAAACTAGTGCAAAAGTTTGTGCCACGAAGGCGCGTCGGAATTTTTCGCAACGAATGCACCCGATCCACCGTATAGGACACTAAACTGACATTTTGGTGCGTTCCATACAACTTGGGTGCATTTGAGACCGTTTGGTTGCCTTACGAAACTCGGTGGAAAACGGGCCGAACCAGTGCAAAAGTTCGTGCCACAAAGTCGCGTAGGAATTTTTCGCAAAGAACGCACCCGATCCACCCCATTGGACCCTAAACTGACATTTTGCTGCGTTTCGTACTATTTGGGTGCATTTGGGAATGTTTGGTTGTCTTACGAAACTCGGTGCAAAACGGGCCGAACTAGTGCAAAAGTTCGTGCCACGAAGTCGCGTCGGAATTTTTTGCAACGAACACACCCGATGCACTTTATAGGACACTGAACTGACATTTTGGTGTGTTTCATACTATTTGGGTGGATTTGGTACCGTTTGGTTGCCTTACGGAACTCGGTGCATAATAGGCCGAACTAGTGCAAAAGTTCGTGCCATGAAGTCGCGTCGGAATTTTTCGCAACGAACGCACCCGATCCACCTTATAGGACACTAAACTGACATTTTGTTGCGTTTCGTACTATTTTGGTGGATTTGGGACCATTTGGTAGCCTTACAGAACTCGGTGCAAAACGGGCCGAACAAGTGCAAAAGTTCGTGCCATGAAGTCGCGTCGGAATTTTTCGCAACGAACGCACCCGATCCACCATATAGGACACTAAACTAACATGTTGGTGCGTTCCATACAACTTGGGTGCATTTGAGACCGTTTGGTTGCCGTACGAAACTCGGTGGAAAACGGGCCGAACTAGTGCAAAAGTTCGTGCCACGAAGTCGCGTCGGAATTTTTCGCAAAGAACGCACCCGATCCACCCCATTAGACCCTAAACTGACATTTTGCTACATTTCGTACTATTTGGGTGCATTTGGGAATGTTTGGTTCTCTTACGAAACTCGGTGCAAAACGGGCCGAACTAGTGCAAAAGTTCGTGCCACGAAGTCGCGTCGGAATTTTTCGCAAAGAACGCACCCGATCCACCCCATTAGACCCTAAACTGACATTTTGCTACATTTCGTACTATTTGGGTGCATTTGGGAATGTTTGGTTCTCTTACGAAACTCGGTGCAAAACGGGCCGAACTAGTGCAAAAGATCGTGCCACGAAGTCGCGTTGGAATTTTTCGCAACAAACGCACCCGATCCACCCCATTGGACCCTAAACTGACATTTTACTGCGTTTTGTACTATTTGGGTGCATTTGGGACCGTTTGGTTGGCTTACGAAACTCGGTGTAAAACGGGCCAAACTAGTGCAAAAGTTTGTGCCACGAAGGCGCGTCGGAATTTTACGCAACGAATGCACCCGATCCACCGTATAGGACACTAAACTGACATTTTGGTGCGTTCCATACAACTTGGGTGCATTTGAGACCGTTTGGTTGCCTTACGAAACTCGGTGGAAAACGGGCCGAACCAGTGCAAAAGTTCGTGCCACAAAGTCGCGTAGGAATTTTTCGCAAAGAACGCACCCGATCCACCCCATTGGACCCTAAACTGACATTTTGCTGCGTTTCGTACTATTTGGGTGCATTTGGGAATGTTTGGTTGTCTTACGAAACTCGGTGCAAAACGGGCCGAACTAGTGCAAAAGTTCGTGCCACGAAGTCGCGTCGGAATTTTTTGCAACGAACACACCCGATGCACTTTATAGGACACTGAACTGACATTTTGGTGTGTTTCATACTATTTGGGTGGATTTGGTACCGTTTGGTTGCCTTACGGAACTCGGTGCATAATAGGCCGAACTAGTGCAAAAGTTCGTGCCATGAAGTCGCGTCGGAATTTTTCACAACGAACGCACCCGATCCACCTTATAGGACACTAAACTGACATTTTGTTGCGTTTCGTACTATTTTGGTGGATTTGGGACCATTTGGTAGCCTTACAGAACTCGGTGCAAAACGGGCCGAACAAGTGCAAAAGTTCGTGCCATGAAGTCGCGTCGGAATTTTTCGCAACGAACGCACCCGATCCACCATATAGGACACTAAACTAACATTTTGGTGCGTTCCATACAACTTGGGTGCATTTGAGACCGTTTGGTTGCCGTACGAAACTCGGTGGAAAACGGGCCGAACTAGTGCAAAAGTTCGTGCCACGAAGTCGCGTCGGAATTTTTCGCAAAGAACGCACCCGATCCACCCCATTAGACCCTAAACTGACATTTTGCTACATTTCGTACTATTTGGGTGCATTTGGGAATGTTTGGTTCTCTTACGAAACTCGGTGCAAAACGGGCCGAACTAGTGCAAAAGTTCGTGCCACGAAGTCGCGTCGGAATTTTTTGTAACGAACGCTCCCGATGCACCTTATAGGACACTGAACTGACATTTTGGTGCGTTTCGTACTATTTGGGTGGATTTGGTACCGTTTGGTTGCCTTACGAAACTCGGTGCATAACAGGCCGTAGTAGTGCAGAAGTTCGTGCCATGAAGTCGCGTCGGAATTTTTTGTAACGAACGCACCCGATCCACCTTATAGGACACTAAACTGACGTTTTGCTGCGTTTCGTACTATTTTGGTGGATTTGGGACCGTTTGGTTGCCTTACGGAACTCGGAGCAAAACGTGCCGAACTACTGTGAAAGTTCGTGCCACGAAGTCGCGTCAGAATTTTTTGCAACGAACGCAGCCGATCCACCCCATTGGACCCTAAATTGACATTTTGGTGTGTTTCGTGATATTTGGGTGTATTTGGGACCGTTTGGTTGCCATACAGAACTCCGTGCAAAACGGGCCGAATTGGTGCAAAAGTTCGTGCCACAAAGTCGCATCGATATTGTTCGCGATGAAGGCACCCGATCTTCCCCATTGGACTCTAAACTTACGTTTTGGTACGTTTCGTACAATTTGGGTGCATTTGGGACCATTTGGTTGCCTTACGAAACTCGGTTGCAAAACGGGCCAAACTAGTGCAATAGTTCGTGCCACGAAGTCGCGTCAGAATTTTTCGCAACGAATGAACCCGATCCACCCCAGTGCACCCTTAACTAATTTTTTTTATGAGTTTCGTACTATTTGGGTGCATTTGGGACCGTTCGGTTACCTTACGGAACTCGGTGCAAAACGGGCCGAACTAGTGCAAAAGTTCGTGCCACGAAGTCGCATCGATATTGTTCGCGACGAAGGCACCCGATCCACCCCATTGGACTCTAAACTGACGTTTTGGTGCATTTTGTACTATTTGGGTGCATTTGGGACCATTTGGTTGCCTTACGAAACTCGGTGCAAAACGGGCCGAACTAGTGCAAAAGTTCGTGCCACGAAGTCGCGTCGGAATTTTTCCCAACGAACGCAGCCGATCCACCCCATTGGACCCGAAATTGACGTTTTGGTGTGTTTCGTATTATTTGGGTGTATTTCGGACCGTTTGGTTGCCTTACCAAACTCGATGCAAAACGGGCTGAACTAGTGCAAAAGATCGTGCCCCGAAGTCGCGTTGGAATTTTTCGCAACAAACGCACCCGATCCACCCCATTGGACCCTAAACTGACATTTTACTGCGTTTTGTACTATTTGGGTGCATTTGGGACCGTTTGGTTGGCTTACGAAACTCGGTGTAAAACGGGCCAAACTAGTGCAAAAGTTTGTGCCACGAAGGCGCGTCGGAATTTTTCGCAAGGAATGCACCCGATCCACCTTATAGGACACTAAACTGACATTTTGGTGCATTCCATACAACTTGGGTGCATTTGAGACCGTTTGGTTGCCTTACGAAACTCGGTGGAAAACGGGCCGAACCAGTGCAAAAGTTCGTGCCACAAAGTCGCGTAGGAATTTTTCGCAAAGAACGCACCCGATCCACCCCATTGGACCCTAAACTGACATTTTGCTGCGTTTCATACTTTTTGGGTGCATTTGGGAATGTTTGGTTGTCTTACGAAACTCGGTGCAAAACGGGCCGAACTAGTGCAAAAGTTCGTGCCACGAAGTCGCGTCGGAATTTTTTCAACGAACACACCCGATGCACTTTATAGGACACTGAACTGACATTTTGGTGTGTTTCATACTATTTGGGTGGATTTGGTACCGTTTGGTTGCCTTACGGGACTCGGTGCATAATAGGCCGAACTAGTGCAAAAGTTCGTGCCATGAAGTCGCGTCTGAATTTATCGCAACGAACGCACCCGATCCACCTTATAGGACACTAAACTGACGTTTTGCTGCGTTTCGTACTATTTTGGTGGATTTGGGACCATTTGGTAGCCTTACAGAACTCGGTGCAAAACGGGCCGAACTAGAGAAAAAGTTCGTGCCATGAAGTCGCGTCGGAATTTTTCGCAACGAATGCACCCGATCCACCGTATAGGACACTAAACTGACGTTTTGGTGCGTTCCATACAACTTGGGTGCATTTGAGACCGTTTGGTTGCCGTACGAAACTCGGTGGAAAACGGGCCGAACTAGTGCAAAAGTTCGTGCCACGAAGTCGCGTCGGAATTTTTCGCAAAGAACGCACCCGATCCACCCCATTGGACCCTAAACTGACATTTTGCTGCGTTTCGTACTGTTTGGGTGCATTTGGGAATGTTTGGTTCTCTTACGAAACTCGGTGCAAAACGGGCCGAACTAGTGCAAAAGTTCGTGCCACGAAGTCGCGTCGGAATTTTTTGTAACGAACGCTCCCGATGCACCTTATAGGACACTGAACTGACATTTTGGTGCGTTTCATACTATTTGGGTTGATTTGGTACCGTTTGGTTGCCTTACGGAACTCGGTGCATAACAGGCCGTAGTAGTGCAGAAGTTCGTGCCATGAAGTCGCGTCGGAATTTTTTGTAACGAACGCACCCGATCCACCTTATAGGACACTAAACTGACATTTTGCTGCGTTTCGTACTATTTTGGTGGATTTGGGACCATTTGGTTGCGTTACGGAACTCGGAGCAAAACGTGCCGAACTTGTGTGAAAGTTCGTGCCACGAAGTCGCGTCAGAATTTTTCACAACGAACGCAGCCGATCCACCCCATTGGACCCTAAATTGACATTTGGTGTGTTTCGTGATATTTGGGTGTATTTGGGACCGTTTGGTTGCCATACAGAACTCCGTGCAAAACGGGCCGAATTGGTGCAAAAGTTCGTGCCACGAAGTCGCATCGATATTGTTCGCGATGAAGGCACCCGATCCACCCCATTGGACTCTAAACTTACGTTTTGGTGCGTTTCGCAGTATTTGGGTGCATTTGGGACCATTTGGTTGCCTTACGAAACTCGGTGCAAAACTGGCCAAACTAGTGCAATAGTTCGTGCCACGAAGTCGTGTCAGAATTTCTCGCAACGAATGAACCCGATCCACCCCAGTGGACCCTTAACTAATTTTTTTATGCGTTTTGTACTATTTGGGTGCATTTGGGACCGTTCGGTTACCTTACGGAACTCGGTGCAAAACGGGCCGAACTAGTGCAAAAGTTCGTGCCACGAAGTCGCATCGATATTGTTCGCGACGAAGGCACCCGATCCACCCCATTGGACTCTAAACTGACGTTTTGGTGCATTTTGTACTATTTGGGTGCATTTGGGACCATTTGGTTGCCTTACGAAACTCGGTCCAAAACGGGCCGAACTAGTGCAATAGTTCGTGCCACGAAGTCGCGTCGGAAATTTTCACAACGAACAGACCCGATCAAGCCCGCTGGACCCTAAACTGACGTTTTCGTGCGTTTCGTACTATTTGGGTGCATTTTGGCCCGTTTGGTTGCCTTACGAAACTCGGTGCAAAACGGGTCGAACTAGTGCAAAAGTTTGTGCCACGAAGTTGCGTCGGAATTTTTCGCTATGAACGCACCCGATCCACCCCATTGGACCCTAAATTGACGTTTTGGTGTGTTTCATATTATTTGGGTGTATTTGGGACTGTTTGGTTGCCTTACCAAACTCGGTGCAAAACGGGCCGAACTAGTGCAAAAGTTCGTGCCCCGAAGTCGCGTGGGAATTTTTCGCAACAAACGCACCAGATCCATCCCATTGGACCCTAAACTGACATTTTGCTGCGTTTTGTACTATTTGGGTGCATTTGGGACTGTTTGGTTGGCTTACGAAACTCGGTGAAAAACGGGCCGAACTAGTGCAAAAGATTGTGCCATGAAGTCGCGTCAGAATTTTTCGCAACGAATGCACCTGATCCACCTTATAGGACACTAAACTGACATTTTGGTGCGTTCCATACAACTTGTGTGCATTTGAGTCCGTTTGGTTGCCTTACGAAACTCGGTGGAAAACGGGCCGAACTAGTGCAAAAGTTCATGCCACGAAGTCGCGTCGGAATTTTTCTCAACGAATGCACCCGATCCACCCCATTTGAACCTAAACTGACATTTTGGTGCGTTTCGTACTATATTGGTGCATTTGGGACTGTTTGTTTGTCTTACGAAACTCGGTGCAAAACGGGCTGAACTAGTGCAAAAGTTCGTGCCACGAAGTCGCATCGGAATTTTTCGCAACGAACGCACCCGATCCACCTTATAGGACACTAAACTGACATTTTGGTGCGTTTCGTACTATTTGGGTGGATTTGGTACCGTTTGTTTGCCTTACGGAACTCGGTGCATAACGGGCGGAAGTAGTGCAAAAGTTCGTGCCATGAAGTCGCGTCGGAATTTTTCGCAACGAACGCACCTGATCCACATTATAGGACACTAAACTGACGTTTTGCTGCGTTTCGTACTATTTGGGTGGATTTGGGACCGTTTGGTTGCCTTACGGAACTCGGTGCAAAACGGGCCGAACTAGTGTGAAAGTTCGTGCCACGAAGTTGCGTCAGAATGTTTCGCAACGAACGCAGCAGCAGATCCACCCCATTGGACCCTAATTGACATTTTGGTGTGTTTCATGATATTTGGGTGTATTTGGGACCGTTTGGTTGCCTTACCGAACTCCGCACAAAACGGGCCGAACTAGTGCAAAAGTTCGTGCCACGAAGTCGCGTCGGAATTTTTCGCAACGAACACCCGATCCACCCCATTGGACCCTAAACTGACATTTTGGTGCGTTTCGTACTATTTGGGTGCATTTGGGACCGTTTGGTTGCCTTACCGAACTCGGTGCCAAACGGGCCGAACTAGTGCAAAAGTTCGTGCCACGAAGTTGCGTCGGAATTTTGCGCTATGAACGCACCCGAGCCACGCCATTGGACCCTAAACTGATTTATTTGGTGTGTTTTGTACTATTTGGGTGCACTTGGGACCGTTTGGTTGGCTTAGGAAACTCGGTGTAAAGCGGGGGCGAACTAGTGCAAAAGTTTGTGCCACGAAGTCGCATCGGAATTTTTTGCAACGAATGCACCCGATCCACCTTATAGGACACTAAACTGACGTTTTGGTGCGTTCCATAATACTTGGGTGCATTTGAGACCGTTTGGTTGCCTTACGAAACATGGTGGAAAACGGGCGGAACTAGTGCAAAAGTTCGTGCCACGAAGTCGCGTCGGAATTTTTCGCAAAGAATGCAACCGATCCATCCCATTGGACCCTAAACTGACGTTTTGGTGCATTTTGTACTGGGTGCATTTGGGATCGTTCGGTTGTTTTACGGAACTCGGTGCAAAACGGGCCGAACTAGTGCCAAATTTCGTGCCACGAAGTCGCATCAGAATTTTTTGCGACGAAGGCACCCGATCCACCCCATTGGCCTCTAAACTAACGTTTTGGTGCGTTTCGTACTATTTGGGTTTATTTGGGACCATTTGGTTGCCTTACGAAACTCGGTGCAAAACGGGCCAAACAAGTGCAATAGTTCGTGACACGAAGTCGCGTCAGAATTTTTCACAACGAACGAACCCGATCCACCCCATCGGACCCTAAACTGACATTTTGGTGCGCTTCATACTATTTGGGTGCATTTGGGACTGTTTGGTTGTCTTACGAAACTCGGCGTAAAACGGGCCAAACTAGTGCAAAACTTCGTGCCACGCACTCGCGTCGGAATTTTTCGCAACAAATGCACCTGATCCACCCCATTGGACCCTAAACTGACATTTTGGTGCGTTTCGTACTATTTGAGTGCATTTGGGACTGTTTGGTTGCCTTACCGAACTCGGTGCAAAACGGGCCGAACTAGTGCAAAAGTTTGTGCCACGAAGTTGCGTCGGAATTTTTCGCTATGAACACACCCGATCCACCCCATTGGACCCTAAGTTGACGTTTTAATGCATTTCGTGCAATTTGATTGCATTTGGGACTGTTTGGTTGACTTACGGAATTCGGTGCAAAACGGGCCGAACTAGTACAAAAGTTCGTGCCATGAAGTCGCGTCGGAATTTTTCGCAACAAACGCACCCGATCCACCCCATTGGACCCTAAACTGACATTTTGGTGCGTTTGGTACTATTTGGGTGCATTTGGGACTGTTTGGTTGTCTTACGAAACTCGGTGCAAAATGGGCCAAACTAGTGCAAAAGTTCGTGCCATGAAGTCGCGTCGGAATTTTTCGCAACGAACGCACCCGATCCACCTTATAGGACACTAAACTGACGTTTTGCTGCGTTTCGTACTATTTTGGTGGATTTGGGACCGTTTGGTAGCCTTACAGAACTCGGTGCAAAACAGGCCGAACTAGTGCAAAAGTTCGTGCCATGAAGTCGCATCAAAATTTTTCGCAACAAACGCACCCGATCCACCATATAGGACACTAAACTGACGTTTTGGTGCGTTCCATACAACTTGGGTGCATTTGAGACCGTTTGGTTGCCGTACGAAACTCGGTGGAAAACGGGCCGAACTAGTGCAAAAGTTCGTGCCACGAAGTCGCGTCGGAATTTTTCGCAAAGAACGCACCCGATCCACCCCATTGGCCCCTAAACTGACATTTTGCTGCGTTTCGTACTATTTGGGTGCATTTGGGAATGTTTGGTTCTCTTACGAAACTCGGTGCAAAACGGGCCGAACTAGTGCAAAAGTTCGTGCCACGAAGTCGCGTCGGAATTTTTTGTAACGAACGCTCCCGATGCACCTTATAGGACACTGAACTGACATTTTGGTGCGTTTCGTACTATTTGGGTGGATTTGGTACCGTTTGGTTGCCTTACGGAACTCGGTGCATAACAGGCCGTAGTAGTGCAGAAGTTCGTGCCATGAAGTCGCGTCGGAATTTTTTTGTAACGAACGCACCCGATCCACCTTATAGGACACTAAACTGACATTTTGCTGCGTTTCGTACTATTTTGGTGGATTTGGGACCGTTTGGTTGCCTTACAGAACTCGGAGCAAAACGTGCCGTACTAGTGTGAAAGTTCGTGCCACGAAGTCGCGTCAGAATTTTTCGCAACGAACGCAGCCGATCCACCCCATTGGACCCTAAATTGACATTTTGGTGTGTTTCGTGATATTTGGGTGTATTTGGGACCGTTTGGTTGCCATACAGAACTCCGTGCAAAACGGGCCGAATTGGTGCAAAAGTTCGTGCCACGAAGTCGCATCGATATTGTTCGCGATGAAGGCACCCGATCCACTCCATTGGACTCTAAACTTACGTTTTGGTGCGTTTCGTACTATTTGGGTGCATTTGGGACCATTTGGTTGCCTTACGAAACTCGGTGCAAAACGGGCCAAACTAGTGCAATAGTTCGTGCCACGAAGTCGCATCGATATTGTTCGCGACGAAGGCACCCGATCCACCCCAGTGGACCCTTAACTAATTTTTTTTATGCGTATCGTACTATTTGGGTGCATTTGGGACCGTTTGGTTGCCTTACGAAACTCGGTGCAAAACAGGTCGGACTAGTGCAAAAGTTCGTGCCACGAAGTCGCGTCGGAATTTTTCCCAACGAACGCAGCCGATCCACCTCATTGGACCCGAAATTGACGTTTTGGTGTGTTTCGTATTATTTGGGTGTATTTCGGACCGTTTGGTTGCCTTACCAAACTCGATGCAAAACGGGCCGAACTAGTGCAAAAGATCGTGCCCCGAAGTCGCGTTGGAATTTGTCGCAACAAACGCACCCGATCCACCCCATTGCACCCTAAACTGACATTTTGCTGCGTTTTGTACTATTTGGGTGCATTTGGGACCGTTTGGTTGGCTTACGAAACTCGGTGTAAAACGGGCCAAACTAGTGCAAAAGTTTGTGCCACGAAGGCGCGTCGGAATTTTTCGCAACGAATGCACACGATCCACCCTATAGGACACTAAACTGACATTTTGGTGCGTTCCATACAACTTGGGTGCATTTGAGACCGTTTGGTTGCCTTACGAAACTCGGTGGAAAACGGGCCGAACTAGTGCAAAAGTTCGTGCCACAAAGTCGCGTAGGAATTTTTCGCAAAGGACGCACCCGATCCACCCCATTGGACCCTAAACTGACATTTTTCTGCGTTTCGTACTATTTGGGTGCATTTGGGAATGTTTGGTTGTCTTACGAAACTCGGTGCAAAACGGGCCGAACTAGTGCAAAGTTCGTGCCACGAAGTCGCGTCGGAATTTTTTGCAACGAACACACCCGATGCACTTTATAGGACACTGAATTGACATTTTGGTGTGTTTCGTACTATTTGGGTGGATTTGGTACCGTTTGGTTGCCTTACGGAACTCGGTGCATAATAGGCCGAACTAGTGCAAAAGTTCGTGCCATGAAGTCGCGTCGGAATTTTTCGCAACGAACGCACCCGATCCACCTTATAGGACACTAAACTGACGTTTTGCTGCGTTTCGTACTATTTTGGTGGATTTGGGACCGTTTGGTAGCCTTACAGAACTCGGTGCAAAACAGGCCGAACCAGTGCAAAAGTTCGTGCCATGAAGTCGCGTCAAAAATTTTCGCAACAAACGCACCCAATCCACCATATAGGACACTAAACTGACGTTTTGGTGCGTTCCATACAACTTGGGTGCATTTGAGACCGTTTGGTTGCCGTACGAAACTCGGTGGAAAACGGGCCGAACTAGTACAAAAGTTCGTGCCACGAAGTCGCGTCGGAATTTTTCGCAAAGAACGCACCCGATCCACCCCATTGGACCCTAAACTGACATTTTGCTGCGTTTCGTACTATTTGGGTGCATTTGGGAATGTTTGGTTCTCTTACGAAACTCGGTGCAAAACGGGCCGAACTAGTGCAAAAGTTCGTGCCACGAAGTCGCGTCGGAATTTTTTATAACGAACGCACCCGATGCACCTTATAGGACACTGAACTGACATTTTGGTGCGTTTCGTACTATTTGGGTGGATTTGGTACCGTTTGGTTGCCTTACGGAACTCGGTGCATAACAGGCCGTAGTAGTGCAGAAGTTCGTGCCATGAAGTCGCGTCGGAATTTTTTGTAACGAACGCACCCGATCCACCTTATAGGACACTAAACTAACGTTTTGCTGCGTTTCGTACTATTTTGGTGGATTTGGGACCGTTTGGTTGCCTTACGGAACTCGGAGCAAAACGTGCCGTACTAGTGTGAAAGTTCGTGCCACGAAGTCGCGTCAGAATTTTTCGCAACGAACGCAGCCGATCCACCCCATTGGACCCTAAATTGACATTTTGGTGTGTTTCGTGATATTTGGGTGTATTTGGGACCGTTTGGTTGCCATACAGAACTCCGTGCAAAACGGGCCGAATTGGTGCAAAAGTTCGTGCCACGAAGTCGCATCGATATTGTTCGCGATGAAGGCACCCGATCCACCCCATTGGACTCTAAACTTACGTTTTGGTGCGTTTCGCAGTATTTGGGTGCATTTGGGACCATTTGGTTGCCTTACGAAACTCGGTGCAAAACTGGCCAAACTAGTGCAATAGTTCGTGCCACGAAGTCGTGTCAGAATTTCTCGCAACGAATGAACCCGATCCACCCCAGTGGACCCTTAACTAATTTTTTTATGCGTTTTGTACTATTTGGGTGCATTTGGGACCGTTCGGTTACCTTACGGAACTCGGTGCAAAACGGGCCGAACTAGTGCAAAAGTTCGTGCCACGAAGTCGCATCGATATTGTTCGCGACGAAGGCACCCGATCCACCCCATTGGACTCTAAACTGACGTTTTGGTGCATTTTGTACTATTTGGGTGCATTTGGGACCATTTGGTTGCCTTACGAAACTCGGTGCAAAACGGGCCAAACTAGTGCAATAGTTCGTGCCACGAAGTCGCGTCAGAATTTTTCGCAACGAATGAACCTGATCCACCCCAGTGGACCCTTAACTAATTTTTTTATGCGTTTCATACTATTTGGGTGCATTTGGGACCGTTTGGTTGCCTTACGAAACTCGGTGCAAAACAGGTCGAACTAGTGCAAAAGTTTGTGCCACGAAGTTGCGTCGGAATTTTTCGCTATGAACGCACCCGATCCACCCCATTGGACCCTAAATTGACGTTTTGGTGTGTTTCATATTATTTGGGTGTATTTGGGACCGTTTGGTTGCCTTACCAAACTCGGTGCAAAATGGGCCGAACTAGTGCAAAAGTTCGTGCCCCGAAGTCGCGTGGGAATTTTTCGCAACAAACACACCCGATCCACCCCATTGGACCCTAAACTGACATTTTGCTGCGTTTTGTACTATTTGGGTGCATTTGGGACTGTTTGGTTGGCTTACGAAACTCGGTGTAAAACGGGCCGAACTAATGCAAAAGTTTGTGCCACGAAGTCGCGTCAGAATTTTTCGCAACGAATGCACCTGATCCACCTTATAGGACACTAAACTGACGTTTTGGTGCGTTCCATACAACTTGGGTGCATTTGAGTCCGTTTGGTTGCCTTACGAAACTCGGTGGAAAACGGGCCGACCTAGTGCAAAAGTTCATGCCACGAAGTCGCGTCGGAATTTTTATCAACGAACGCACCCGATCCACCCCATTGGAACCTAAACTGACATTTTGGTGCATTTCGTACTATATGGGTGCATTTGGGACTGTTTGTTTGTCTTACGAAACTCGGTGCAAAATGGGCCGAACTAGTGCAAAAGTTCGTGCCACGAAGTCGCATCGGAATTTTTCGCAACGAACGCACCCGATCCACCTTATAGGACACTAAACTGACATTTTGGTGCATTTCGTACTATTTGGGTGGATTTGGGACCGTTTGGTTGCCATACAGAACTCCGTGCAAAACGGGCCGAACTAGTGCAAAAGTTCGTGCCACGAAGTCGCGTCGGAATTTTTCGCAATGAACGCACTCGATCCAGCCCATTGGACACTAAACTGACGTTTTGCTGCATTTTGTACTATTTGGATGCATTTGGGACCGTTCGGTTGTTTTACGGAACTCGGTGCAAAACGGGACGAACTAGTGCCAAATTTCGTGCCACGAAGTCGCGTCGGAATTTTTCGCAAAGAACGCACCCGATCCACCCCATTGGACCCTAAACTGACACTTTGCTGCGTTTCGTACTATTTGGGTGCATTTGGGAATGTTTGGTTCTCTTACGAAACTCGGTGCAAAACGGGCCGAACTAGTGCAAAAGTTCGTGCCACGAAGTCGCATCAGAGTTTTTTGCGACGAAGCACCTGATCCACCCCTTTGGCCTCTAAACTGACGTTTTGGTGTGTTTCATACTATTTGGGTTCATTTGGGACCATTTGGTTGCCTTACGAAACTCGGTGCAAAACGGGCCAAACTAGTGCAATAGTTCGTGCCACGAAGTCGCGTCAGAATTTTTCACAACGAACGAACCCGATCCACCCCAGTGGAATCTAAACTGACGTTTTAATGTGTTTTGTACTTTTTGGGTGCATTTGGGACTGTTCGGTTGCCTTACGGAACTCGGTGCAAAACGGGCCGAACTAATGCAAAAGTTCGTGCCCCGAAGTCGCGTTGGAATTTTTTGCAACAAATGCACCCGATCCACCCCATTGGACCCTAAACTGACATTTTGCTACGTTTGGTACTATTTGGGTGCATTTGGGACCGTTTGGTTGGCTTACGAAACTCGTTGTAAAACGGGCCAAACTAGTGCAAAAGTTTGTGCCACGAAGGCGCGTCATAATTTTTCGCAACGAATGCACTCGATCCACCTTATAGGACACTAAACTGACATTTTGGTGCGTTCCATACAACTTGGGTGCATTTGAGACCGTTTGGTTGCCGTACAAAACTCGGTGGAAAACGGGCCGAACTAGTGCAAAAGTTCGTGCCCCGAAGTCGCGTTGGAATTTTTCGCAACAAATGCACCCGATCCACCCCATTGGACCCTAAACTGACATTTTGCTGCGTTTGGTACTATTTGGGTGCATTTGGGACCGTTTGGTTGGCTTACGAAACTCGGTGTAAAACGGGCCAAACTAGTGCAAAAGTTTGTGCCACGAAGGCGCATCGTAATTTTTCGCAACGAATGCACCCGATCCACCTTATAGGACACTAAACTGACATTTTGGTGCATTCCATACAACTTGGGTGCATTTGAGACTGTTTGGTTGCCGTACGAAACTCGGTGGAAAACGGGCCGAACTAGTGCAAAAGTTCGTGCCACGAAGTCGCGTCGGAATTTTTCGCAAAGAATGCACCCGATCGACCCCATTGGACCCTAAACTGACATTTTGCTGCGTTTCGTACTATTTGGGTGCATTTGGGAATGTTTGGTTCTCTTACGAAACTCGGTGCAAAACGGGCCGAACTAGTACAAAAGTTCATGCCACGAAGTCGCGTCGGAATGTTTTGTAACGAACGCACCCGATGCACCTTATAGGACACTGAACTGACATTTTGGTGTGTTTCGTACTATTTGGGTGGATTTGGTACCATTTGGTTGCCTTACGGAACTCGGTGCATAACAGGCCGAAGTAATGCAAAAGTTCGTGCCATGAAGTCGCGTCGGAATTTTTCTCAACGAACCCACCCGATCCACCTTATAGGACACTAAACTGACGTTTTGCTGCGTTTCGTACTATTTTGGTGGATTTGGGACCGTTTGGTTGCCTTACGGAACTCGGAGCAAAACGGGCCGAACTAGTGTGAAAGTTCGTGCCACGAAGTCGCTTCAGAATTTTTCGCAACGAACGCAGCCGATCCACCCCATTGGACCCTAAATTGACATTTTGGTGTGTTTCGTGATATGTGGGTGTATTTGGGACCGTTTGGTTTCCTTACAGAACTCCTGCAAAACGGGCCGAATTGGTGCAAAAGTTCGTGCCACGAAGTCGCATCGATATTGTTCGCGACGAAGGCACCCGATCCACCCCATTACACTCTAAACTTACGTTTTCGTGCGTTTTGTACTATTTGGGTGCATTTGGGACCATTTGGTTGCCTTACGAAACTCGGTGAAAAACGGGCCAAACTAGTGCAATAGTTCGTGCCACGAAGTCGCGTTAGAATTTTTCGCAACGAATGAACCCGATCCACCCCAGTGGACCCTTAACTAATGTTTTAATGTGTTTCGTACCATTTGGGTGCATTTGGGACCATTCGGTTACCTTACGGAACTCGGTGCAAAACGGGCCGAACTAGTGCCAAATTTCGTGCCACGAAGTCGCATCGATATTGTTCGCGACGAAGGCACCCGATCTACCCCATTGGACTCTAAACTGACATTTTGGTGCATTTTGTACTATTTGGGTGCATTTGGGACCATTTGGTTGCCTTACGAAACATGGTGCAAAACGGGCCGAACTAGTGCAAAAGTTCGTGCCCCGAAGTCGCGTTGGAATTTTTTGCAACGAACGCACCCAATCCACCCCATTGGACCCTAAATTGACGTTTTGGTGCGTTTCATACTATTTAGGTGCATTTGAGACCATTTGGTTGCCTTACAAAACTCGGTGCAAATCGGGCCGAACTAGTGCAAAAGTTCGTGCCACGAAGTCGCATCGGAATTTTTCGCTATGAACGCACCCGATCCACCCCATTGGACCCTAAATTGATGTTTTAATGCATTTCGTACAATTTGAGTGCATTTGGGACTGTTTGGTTGACTTACGGAATTCGGTGCAAAACGGGCCGAACTAGTACAAAAGTTCGTGCCACGAAGTCGCGTCGTAATTTTTCGCAACAAACGCACCCGATCCAACCCATTGGACCCTAAACTGTCATTTTGGTGCGTTTGGTACTATTTGGGTCCATTTGAGACTGTTTGGTTGTCTTACGAAACTCGGTGCAAAATGGGCCAAACTAGTGCAAAAGTTCGTGCCACGAAGTCGCGTCGGAATTTTTCGCAACGAACGCACCCGATCCACCCCATTGGACCCTAAATTGACGTTTTGGTGCGTTTTGTACTATTTGGGTGGATTTGGTACCGTTTGGTTGCCTTACAAAACTCGGTGTAAAACGGCCGAACTAGTGCAAATGTTCGTGCCACGAAGTCGTGTCGGAATTTTTCGCAACAAACGCACCCGATCCACCCCATTGGACCCTAAACTGACGTTTTGCTTCATTTTCTACAATTTGGGTGCATTTGGGACCGTTTGGTTGCCTTACAAAACTCGGTGTAAAACGGGCCGAACTAGTGCAAAAGTTTGTGACACGAAGTCGCGTCGGAATTTTTCGCAACGAATGCACCCGATCCACCTTATAGGACACTAAACTGACGTTTTGGTGCGTTCCATACAACTTGGGTGCACTTGAGACCGTTTGGTTGCCTTACGAAACTCGGTGGAAAACGGGCCGAACTAGTGCAAAAGTTTGTGCCACGAAGTCGCATCGGAATTTTTCGCAACGAACACCCGATCCACCCCATTGGACCCTAAACTGACATTTTGGTGCGTTTCGTACTATTTGGGTGCATTTGGGACCGTTTGGTTGCCTTACCGAACTCGGTGCAAAACGGGCCGAACTAGTGCAAAAGTTCGTGCCACGAAGTTGCGTTGGAATTTTTCGCTATGAACGCACCCGAGCCACGCCATTGGACCCTAAACTGATTTATTTGGTGTGTTTTGTACTATTTGGGTGCATTTTGGACCGTTCAGTTGCCTTACTTAACTAGGTCGAAAACTAGCCGAACAAGTGCGAAATTTCGTGCCACGAAGTTGCTTCAGAATTTTTCGCAACGAACGCAGCAGATCCACTCCATTGGACCCTAAATTGACATTTTGGTGTGTTTCGTGATATTTGGGTGTATTTGGGACCGTTTGGTTGCCTTACCGAACTCCGTGCAAAACGGGCCGAACTAGTGCAAAAGTTCGTGCCACGAAGTCGCGTCGAAATTTTCGCAACGAACGCACTCGATCTAGCCCGTTGGACCCTAAACTGAAGTTTTGGTGCATTTTGTACTATTTGGGTGCATTTGGGACCGTTCGGTTGTTTTACGGAACTCGGTGCAAAACGGGCCGAACTAGTGCCAAATTTCGTGACACGAAGTCGCATCAGAGTTTTTTGCGACGAAGCACCTGATCCATCCCATTGGAATCTAAACTGACATTTTGGTGTGTTTCATACTATTTGTGTTCATTTGGGACCATTTGGTTGCCTTACGAAACTCGGTGGAAAACGGGCCGAACTAGTGCAAAAGTTCGTGCCACAAAGTCGCGTAGGAATTTTTCGCAACGAATGCAGCCCATCCACCCCATTAGACCCGAAATTGACGTTTTGGTGTGTTTTGTATTATTTGGGTGTATTTGGGACCATTTGGTTGCCTTACCAAACTCGATGCAAAACGGGCCGAACTAGTGCAAAAGATCGTGCCCCGAAGTCGCGTTGGAATTTTTCGCAACAAACGCACCCAATCCACCCCATTGGACCCTAAACTGACATTTTGCTGCATTTTGTACTATTTGGGTGCATTTGGGACCATTTGGTTGGCTTACGAAACTCGATGTAAAACGGGCCAAACTAGTGCTAAAGTTTGTGCCACGAAGTCGCGTCGGAATTTTTTGCAACGAACACACCCGATGCACCTTATAGGACACTGAACTGACGTTTTGGTGCGTTTCATACTATTTTGGTGGATTTGGGACCGTTTGGTAGCCTTACAGAACTCGGTGCAAAACGGGCCGAACTAGTGCAAAAGTTCGTGCCACGAAGTCGCGTCGGAATTTTTCGCAAAGAACGCAGCCGATCCACCCCATTGGACCCTAAACTGACATTTTGCTGTGTTTCGTACTATTTGAGTGCATTTGGGAATATTTGGTTCTCTTACGAAACTCGGTGCAAAACGGGCCGAACTAGTGCAAAAGTTCGTGCCACGATGTCGCGTCGGAATTTTTTGTAACGAATGCACCCGATGCACCTTATAGGACACTGAACTGACATTTTGGTGCGTTTCGTACTATTTGGGTGGATTTGGTACCGTTTGGTTGCCTTACGGAACTCGGTGCATAACAGGCGGAAGTAGTGCAAAAGTTCGTGCCATGAAGTTGCGTCGGAATTTTTCGCAACGAATGCACCTGATCCACCTTATAGGACACTAAACTGACGTTTTGCTGCGTTTCGTACTATTTGGGTGGATTTGGGACCGTTTGGTTGCCTTACGGAACTCGGTGCAAAACGGGCCGAACTAGTGTGAAAGTTCGTGCCACGAAGTTGCGTCAGAATTTTTCGCAACAAACGCAGCAGATCCACCCCATTGGACCTTAAATTGACATTTTGGTGTGTTTCATGATATTTGGGTTTATTTGGGACCGTTTGGTTGCCTTACCGAACTCCGCGCAAAACGGGCCGAACTAGTGCAAAAGTTCGTGCCACGAAGTCGCGTCGGAATTTTTTGCAACGAACGCACTCGATCCAGCCCATTAGACCCTAAACTGACGTTTTGGTGCATTTTGTACTATTTGGATGCATTTGGGACCGTTCGGTTCTTTTACGGAACTCGGTGCAAAACGGGCCGAACTAGTGCCAAATTTCGTGACACGAAGTCGCATCAGAGTTTTTTGCGACGAAGCACCTGATCCACCCCATTGGCCTCTAAACTGACGTTTTGGTGTGTTTCATACTATTTGGGTTCATTTGGGACCATTTGGTTGCCTTACGAAACTCGGTGCAAAACGGGCCAAACTGGTGCAATAGTTCGTGCCACGAAGTCGCGTCAGAATTTTTCACAACTAACGAACCCGATCCACCCCAGTGGAAACTAAACTGACGTTTTAATGTGTTTCGTACTTTTTGGGTGCATTTGGGACTGTTCGGTTGCCTTACGGAACTCGGTGCAAAACGGGCCGAACTAGTGCAAAAGTTCGTGCCCCGAAGTCGCGTTGGAATTTTTTGCAACAAATGCACCCGATCCACCCCATTGGACCCTAAACTGACATTTTGCTACGTTTGGTACTATTTGGGTGCATTTGGGACCGTTTGGTTGGCTTACCAAACCCGGTGTAAAACGGGCCAAACTAGTGCAAAAGTTTGTGCCACGAAGGCGCGTCATAATTTTTCGCAACGAATGCACCCGATCCACCTTATAGGACACTAAACTGACATTTTGGTGCATTCCATACAACTTGGGTGGATTTGAGACCATTTGGTTGCCGTACGAAACTCGGTGGAAAACGGGCCGAACTAGTGCAAAAGTTCGTGCCCCGAAGTCGCGTTGGAATTTTTCGCAACAAACGCACCCGATCCACACCATTGGAACCTAAACTAACATTTTGCTGCGTTTGGTACTATTTGGGTGCATTTGGGACCGTTTGGTTGGCTTACGAAACTCGGTGTAAAACGGGCCAAACTAGTGCAAAAGATTGTGCCACGAAGGCGCGTCGTAATTTTTCCCAACGAATGCACCCGATCCACCTTATAGGACACTAAACTAACATTTTGGTGCGTTCCATACAACTTGGGTGCATTTGGGACCATTTGGTTGCCTTACAAAACTCGGTGCAAAACGGGCCAAACTAGTGCAATAGTTCGTGCCACGAAGTCGCGTCAGATTTTTTCACAACGAACGAACCCGATCTACCCCAGTGGAAACTAAATTGACGTTTTAATGCGTTTCGTACTTTTTGGGTGCATTTGGGACTGTTCGGTTGCCTTACGGAACTCGGTGCAAAACGGGCCGAACTAGTGCAAAAGTTCGTGCCACGAAGTCGCGTCGGAATTTTTCGCAAAGAATGCACCCGATCGACCCCATTGGACCCTAAACTGACATTTTGCTGCGTTTCGTACTATTTGGGTGCATTTGGGAATGTTTGGTTCTCTTACGAAACTCGGTGCAAAACGGGCCGAACTAGTACAAAAGTTCATGCCACGAAGTCGCGTCGGAATGTTTTGTAACGAACGCACCCGATGCACCTTATAGGACACTGAACTGACATTTTGGTGTGTTTCGTACTATTTGGGTGGATTTGGTACCATTTGGTTGCCTTACGGAACTCGGTGCATAACAGGCCGAAGTAATGCAAAAGTTCGTGCCATGAAGTCGCGTCGGAATTTTTCTCAACGAACCCACCCGATCCACCTTATAGGACACTAAACTGACGTTTTGCTGCGTTTCGTACTATTTTGGTGGATTTGGGACCGTTTGGTTGCCTTACGGAACTCGGAGCAAAACGGGCCGAACTAGTGTGAAAGTTCGTGCCACGAAGTCGCTTCAGAATTTTTCGCAACGAACGCAGCCGATCCACCCCATTGGACCCTAAATTGACATTTTGGTGTGTTTCGTGATATGTGGGTGTATTTGGGACCGTTTGGTTTCCTTACAGAACTCCTGCAAAACGGGCCGAATTGGTGCAAAAGTTCGTGCCACGAAGTCGCATCGATATTGTTCGCGACGAAGGCACCCGATCCACCCCATTACACTCTAAACTTACGTTTTCGTGCGTTTTGTACTATTTGGGTGCATTTGGGACCATTTGGTTGCCTTACGAAACTCGGTGAAAAACGGGCCAAACTAGTGCAATAGTTCGTGCCACGAAGTCGCGTTAGAATTTTTCGCAACGAATGAACCCGATCCACCCCAGTGGACCCTTAACTAATGTTTTAATGTGTTTCGTACCATTTGGGTGCATTTGGGACCATTCGGTTACCTTACGGAACTCGGTGCAAAACGGGCCGAACTAGTGCCAAATTTCGTGCCACGAAGTCGCATCGATATTGTTCGCGACGAAGGCACCCGATCTACCCCATTGGACTCTAAACTGACATTTTGGTTGCATTTTGTACTATTTGGGTGCATTTGGGACCATTTGGTTGCCTTACGAAACATGGTGCAAAACGGGCCGAACTAGTGCAAAAGTTCGTGCCCCGAAGTCGCGTTGGAATTTTTTTGCAACGAACGCACCCAATCCACCCCATTGGACCCTAAATTGACGTTTTGGTGCGTTTCATACTATTTAGGTGCATTTGAGACCATTTGGTTGCCTTACAAAACTCGGTGCAAATCGGGCCGAACTAGTGCAAAAGTTCGTGCCACGAAGTCGCATCGGAATTTTTCGCTATGAACGCACCCGATCCACCCCATTGGACCCTAAATTGATGTTTTAATGCATTTCGTACAATTTGAGTGCATTTGGGACTGTTTGGTTGACTTACGGAATTCGGTGCAAAACGGGCCGAACTAGTACAAAAGTTCGTGCCACGAAGTCGCGTCGTAATTTTTCGCAACAAACGCACCCGATCCAACCCATTGGACCCTAAACTGTCATTTTGGTGCGTTTGGTACTATTTGGGTCCATTTGAGACTGTTTGGTTGTCTTACGAAACTCGGTGCAAAATGGGCCAAACTAG
>NW_024376658.1:0-34557 GCF_016808335.1 Panicum virgatum
AAACACACCAAAACATGAGTTTAGGGTGCAATGGGGGGATCGCGTGTGTTCATTGCCAAAAATTCTGATGCGAGTTCGTGGCACGACATTTGCATTATTGGCAACCAGTTCAGCCTATTTCGTCGCCGAGTTTCATGCTGTAAACAACAATCCAAAATGCACCCAAACACTACAAAACGCACCAATTCATGAGTTTAGCTGTCCAATGGGGTGGATCGTGTGCGTTCATTGCGAAAAACTCTGATGCGAAGTTCGTGGCACGAACTTCTTCATTAATTGCAACCAGTTCAACCCATTTTGCACCGAGTTCCGTGTAGTAACGAAACATTGCCAAATGCAACCGAAACACTAACAAAATGCTCTCAGAACATGAGTTTGGTTCCAATGGGTGGATCGAGTGCGTTCTTTTGGCGAAAAATTCTGATAGCAACTTTATGGCACAAACTTGTGCATTAATTGCACCAGTTTCAACCCATTTTGCAGACGAGTTTCATGTAGTAACGAAACATTGAACAAATGGCACCCAAACACTACGAAAACAGCAAGCAAAACATGAGTTTAGGGGTCCAATGGTGGCGTGCTTTCGTTGCCAAAAATTCCGATGCGAGTTCGTAGGCACGAACTTTTGCATTAATTGCACCAGTTCAGCCTATTTCGCACCGGTTTCATGGCAGTAACGAAACAATCCAAAATTGCAACCCAAACACTACAAAATGCACCAATTCATGAGTTTAGCGTCCAATGGGGTGGATCGGAGTGCGTTCATTGCGAAAAACTCTGATGCGATTTCGTGGCAACGAACTTCTTCATTAATTGCACCAGTTCAACCATTTTGCAACCGAGTTCCGTGTAGTAACGAAACATTGCCAAATGCACCGAAACACTACAAAATGCTCCAGAACATGAGTTTGGTTCCAATGGGGTGGATCGAGTGCGTTCTTGCGAAAAATTTGATGCGACTTTATGGCACAACTTGTGCATTAATTGCACCAGTTCAACCCATTTTGCACGAGTTTCATGTAGTAACGAAACATTGACAAATGCACCCAAACACTACGAAAACGCAACAAAACATGAGTTTAGGGGTCCAATGGTGGGCGGCTTTTCGTTGCCAAAATTCCGATGCGAGTTCGTGGGCACGAACTTTTGCATTAATTGCACCAGTTCAGCCTATTTCGCACCGAGTTTCATGCAGTAACCGAAACAATCCAAAATGCACCCAAACACTACAAAACGCACCAATTCATGAGTTTAGCGTCCAATGGTGTAGATCGGGTGCGTTCATTGCGAAAAACTCTGATGCGATTTCGTGGCAACGAACTTCTTCATTAATTGCACCAGTTCGAACCAATTTTGCACCTGAGTTCTGTGTAGTAACGAAACATTGCCAAATGCACCGAAACACTACAAAATGCTCCAGAATATGAGTTTGGTTCCAATGGGGTGGATCGAGTGCGTTCTTTGCGAAAAATTTTGATGCGACTTCATGGCACAAACTTGTGCATTAATTGCACCAGTTCAACCCATTTTGCAATGAGTTTCATGTAGTAACGAAACATTGACAAATGCAACCCAAAACACTACGAAAACGCAACAAAACATGAGTTTAGGGGTCCAATGGGGTGGATCGCGTGCTTTCGTTGCCAAAAATTCCGATGCGAGTTCGTGGCACGAACTTTGCATTAATTGCACCAGTTCAGCCTATTTAGCTCCGAGTTTCATGCAGTAACGAAACAATCCAAAATGCACCCGAAACACTACAAAACGCACCAATTCATGAGTTTAGCGTCCAATGGTGTGGATCGGGTGCGTTCATTGCGAAAAACTCTGATGCGATTTCGTGGCACGAACTTCTTCATTAATTGCACCAGTTCGACCCATTTTGCACCGAAGTTCTGTGTAGTAACGAAACATTGCCAAATGCACCGAAACACTACAAAATGCTCCAGAACATGAGTTTGGTTACAATGGGGTGGATCGAGTGCGTTCTTTGCGAAAAATTCTGATGCGACTTTATGGCACAAACTTGTGCATTAATTGCACCAGTTCAATCCATTTTGCAACGAGTTTCATGTAGTAACGAAACATTGACAAATGCACCCAAACACTACGAAAACACACCAAAACATGAGTTTAGGGTGCAATGGGGTGGATCGCGTGTGTTCGTTGCCAAAAATTCTGATGCGAGTTCGTGGCACGAACTTTTGCATTAATTGCACCAGTTCAGCCTATTTCGCGCCGAGTTCATGCAGTAACGAAACAATCCAAAATGCACCCAAACACTACAAAATGCACCAATTCATGAGTTTAGTGTCCAATGGGGTGGATCGGTTGCGTTCATTGCGAAAAACTCTGATGCGATTTCGTGGCACGAACTACTTCATTAATTGCACCAGTTCAACCCATTTTGCACCGAGTTCCGTGTAGTAACGAAACATTGCCAAATGCACCGAAACACTACAAAATGCTCCAGAACATGAGTTTGGTTCCAATGGGGTGGATCGAGTGCATTCTTTGCGAAAAATTCTGATGCAACTTTATGGCACAAACTTGTGCATTAATTGCACCAGTTCAACCCATTTTGCAACGAGTTTCATGTAGTAACGAAACATTGACAAATGCACCCAAACACTACGAAAACGCAACAAAACATGAGTTTAGGGGTCCAATGGTGGCGTGCTTTCGTTGCCAAAAATTCCGATGCGAGTTCGTGGCACGAACTTTTGCATTAATTGCACCAGTTCAGCCTATTTCGCACCGAGTTTCATGCAGTAACGAAACAATCCAAAATGCACCCAAACACTACAAAACGCACCAATTCATGAGTTTAGCGTCCAATGGTGTGGATCGGGTGCGTTCATTGCGAAAAACTCTGATGCGATTTCGTGGCACGAACTTCTTCATTAATTGCACCAGTTCAACCCATTTTGCACCGAGTTCCTGTGTAGTAACGAAACATTGCCAAATGCACCGAAACACTACAAAATGCTCCAGAACATGAGTTTGGTTCCAATGGGGTGGATCGAGTGCGTTCTTTGCGAAAAATTCTGATGCGACTTTATGGCACAAACTTGTGCATTAATTGCACCAGTTCAACCCATTTTGCAACGAGTTTCATGTAGTAACGAAATCATTGACAAATGCACCCAAACACTACGAAACAGCAACCAAAACATGAGTTTAGGGTCAATGGGTGGATCGCGTGTTCGTTGCCAAAAATTCCGATGCGAGTTCGTGGCACGAACTTTTGCATTAATTGCACCAGTTCAGCCTATTTCGCAGCCGAGTTCATGCAGTAACGAAACAATCCAAAATGCACCCAAACACTACAAAACGCACCAATTCATGAGTTTAGTGTCCAATGGTGTGGATCGGGTGCGTTCATTGCGAAAAACTCTGATGCGATTTCGTGGCACGAACTTCTTCATTAATTGCACCAGTTCGACCCATTTTGCACCGAGTTCTGTGTAGTAACGAAACATTGCCAAATGCACCGAAACACTACAAATGCTCCAGAACATGAGTTTGGTTCCAATGGGGTGGATCGAGTGCGTTCTTTGCGAAAAATTCTGATGCGACTTTATGGCACAAACTTGTGCATTAATTGCACCAGTTCAACCCATTTTGCAACGAGTTTCATGTAGTAACGAAACATTGACAAATGCACCCAAACACTACGAAAACACAACAAAACATGAGTTTAGGGTCCAATGGGGTGGATCGCGTGCTTTCGTTGCCAAAAATTCCGATGCGAGTTCGTGGCACGAACTTTTGCATTAATTGCACCAGTTCAGCCTATTTCGCGCCGAGTTCATGCAGTAACGAAACAATCCAAAATGCACCCAAACACTACAAAACGCACCAATTCATGAGTTTAGCGTCCAATGGTGTGGATCGGGTGCGTTCATTGCGAAAAACTCTGATGCGATTTCGTGGCACGAACTTCTTCATTAATTGCACCAGTTCAACCCATTTTGCACCGAGTTCCGTGTAGTAACGAAACATTGCCAAATGCACCGAAACACTACAAAATGCTCCAGAACATGAGTTTGGTTCCAATGGGGTGGATCGAGTGCGTTCTTTGCGAAAAATTCTGATGCGACTTTATGGCACAAACTTGTGCATTAATTGCACCAGTTCAACCCGTTTTGCACCGAGTTTCATGCAGTAACGAAACAATCCAAAATGCACCCAAACACTACAAAACGCACCAATTCATGAGTTTAGTCCAATGGGGTGGATCGGGTGCGTTCATTGGAAAAACTCTGATGCAATTCGTGGCACGAACTTCTTCATTAATTGCACCAGTTCAACCCATTTTGCAACGAGTTCCGTGTAGTAACGAAACATTGCCAAATGCTCCGAAACACTACAAAATGCTCCAGAACATGAGTTTGGTTCCAATGGGGTGGATTCGAGTGCGTTCTTTGCGAAAAATTCTGATGCGACTTGATGGCACAAACTTGTGCATTAATTGCACCAGTTCAACCCGTTTTGCCGAGTTCATGCAGTAACGAAACATCCAAAATGCACCCAAACACTACAAAACGCACCAATCATGAGTTTAGGTCCAATGGGGTGGATCGGGTGCGTTCATTGCGAAAAACTCTGATGCAATTTCGTGGCACGAACTTTCATTATTGCACAGTTCACCATTTTGCAACGAGTTCCTAGTAACGAAACATTGCCAATGCACCGAAACACTACAAAATGCTCCATCATGAGTTTGGTTCCAATGGGGTGGATCGATGCGTTCTTTGCGAAAAATTCTGATGCACTTTATGGCAAACTGTGCATTATTGCCCAGTTCAACCATTTTGCCGAGTTCATGTATATTGCATGCACCCAACACTACAAACGCACAAAAAAGTTTGGGTCCAAGTGGCGTGCTTTCGTGCAAAATTCCGATGCGAGTTCGCCACTTTTGTAATTGCACCAGTTCAAGCCTATTTCGCACCGAGTTTCATGCAGTAACGAAATCAATCCAAAATGCACCCAAACACTACAAAACGCACCAATTCATGAGTTTAGCGTCCAATGGGGTGGATCGGGTGCGTTCATTGCGAAAAACTCTGATGCGATTTCGTGGCACGAACTTCTTCATTAATTGCACCAGTTCGAACCCATTTTGCAACCGAGTTCTGTGTAGTAACGAAAACATTGCCAAATGCACCGAAACACTACAAAATGCTCCAGAACATGAGTTTGGTTCCAATGGGGTGGATCGAGTGCGTTCTTTGCGAAAAATTCTTGATGCGACTTTATGGCACAAACTTGTGCATTAATTGCAACCAGTTCAACCCGTTTTGCAACGAGTTTCATGTAGTAACGAAACATTGACAAATGCACCCAAACACTAACGAAAACGCAACAAAAATGAGTTTACGGGTCCAATGGGGTGGATCGCGTGCTTTCGTTGCCAAAAATTCCGATGCGAGTTCGTGGCACGAACTTTTGCATTAATTGCACCAGTTCAGCCTATTTAGCTCCGAGTTTCATGCAGTAACGAAACAATCCAAAATGCACCCGAACACTACAAAACGCACCAATTCATGAGTTTAGCGTCCAATGGTGTGGATCGGGTGCGTTCATTGCGAAAAACTCTGATGCGATTTCGTGGCACGAACTTCTTCATTAATTGCACCAGTTCGACCCATTTTGCACCGAGTTCTGTGTAGTAACGAAACATTGCCAAATGCACCGAAACACTACAAAATGCTCCAGAACATGAGTTTGGTTACAATGGGGTGGATCGAGTGCGTTCTTTGCGAAAAATTCTGATGCGACTTTATGGCACAAACTTGTGCATTAATTGCACCAGTTCAATCCATTTTGC
This sequence comes from Panicum virgatum, assembly GCF_016808335.1. NCBI lineage: Eukaryota > Viridiplantae > Streptophyta > Magnoliopsida > Poales > Poaceae > Panicum > Panicum virgatum. The sequence goes on from NW_024376658.1 coordinate 5,837, forward strand.
AACGAGTTTCATGTAGTAACGAAACATTGACAAATGCACCCAAACACTACGAAAACACACCAAAACATGAGTTTAGGGTGCAATGGGGTGGATCGCGTGTGTTCGTTGCCAAAAATTCTGATGCGAGTTCGTGGCACGAACTTTTGCATTAATTGCACCAGTTCAGCCTATTTCGCGCCGAGTTCATGCAGGTAACGAAACAATCCAAAATGCACCCAAACACTACAAAATGCACCAATTCATGAGTTTAGTGTCCAATGGGGTGGATCGGTTGCGTTCATTGCGAAAAACTCTGATGCGATTTCGTGGCACGAACTACTTCATTAATTGCACCAGTTCAACCCATTTTGCACCGAGTTCCGTGTAGTAACGAAACATTGCCAAATGCACCGAAACACTACAAAATGCTCCAGAACATGAGTTTGGTTCCAATGGGGTGGATCGAGTGCGTTCTTTGCGAAAAATTCTGATGCAACTTTATGGCACAAACTTGTGCATTAATTGCACCAGTTCAACCCATTTTGCAACGAGTTTCATGTAGTAACGAAACATTGACAAATGCACCCAAACACTACGAAAACACAACAAAACATGAGTTTAGGGGTCCAATGGGTGGATCGCGTGCTTTCGTTGCCAAAAATTCCGATGCGAGTTCGTGGCACGAACTTTTGCATTAATTGCACCAGTTCAGCCTATTTCGCACCGAGTTTCATGCAGTAACGAAACAATCCAAAATGCACCCAAACACTACAAAACGCACCAATTCATGAGTTTAGCGTCCAATGGGGTGGATCGGGTGCGTTCATTGCGAAAAACTCTGATGCGATTTCGTGGCACGAACTTACTTCATTAATTGCACCAGTTCAACCCATTTTGCACCGAGTTCCGTGTAGTAACGAAACATTGCCAAATGCACCGAAACACTACAAAATGCTCCAGAACATGAGTTTGGTTCCAATGGGGTGGATCGAGTGCAGTTCTTTGCGAAAAATTCTGATGCGACTTTATGGCACAAACTTGTGCATTAATTGCACCAGTTCAACCCATTTTGCAACGAGTTTCATGTAGTAACGAAACATTGACAAATGCACCCAAACACTACGAAAACGCAACAAAACATGAGTTTGGGGTCCAATGGTGGCGTGCTTTCGTTGCCAAAAATTCCGATGCGAGTTCGTGGCACGAACTTTTGCATTAATTGCACCAGTTCAGCCTATTTCGCACCGAGTTTCATGCAGTAACGAAACAATCCAAAATGCACCCAAACACTACAAAACGCACCAATTCATGAGTTTAGCGTCCAATGGTGTGGATCGGGTGCGTTCATTGCGAAAAACTCTGATGCGATTTCGTGGCACGAACTTCTTCATTAATTGCACCAGTTCAACCCATTTTGCAACGAGTTCTGTGTAGTAACGAAACATTGCCAAATGCACCGAAACACTACAAAATGCTCCAGAACATGAGTTTGGTTCCAATGGGGTGGATCGAGTGCGTTCTTTGCGAAAAATTCTGATGCGACTTTATGGCACAAACTTGTGCATTAATTGCACCAGTTCAACCCATTTTGCAACGAGTTTCATGTAGTAACGAAACATTGACAAATGCACCCAAACACTACGAAAACGCAACAAAACATGAGTTTAGGGTCCAATGGGGTGGATCGCGTGCTTTCGTTGCCAAAAATTCCGATGCGAGTTCGTGGCACGAACTTTTGCATTAATTGCACCAGTTCAGCCTATTTAGCTCCGAGTTTCATGCAGTAACGAAACAATCCAAAATGCACCCGAACACTACAAAACGCACCAATTCATGAGTTTAGCGTCCAATGGTGTGGATCGGGTGCGTTCATTGCGAAAAACTCTGATGCGATTTCGTGGCACGAACTTCTTCATTAATTGCACCAGTTCAACCCATTTTGCACCGAGTTCTGTGTAGTAACGAAACATTGCCAAATGCACCGAAACACTACAAAATGCTCCAGAACATGAGTTTGGTTACAATGGGGTGGATCGAGTGCGTTCTTTGCGAAAAATTCTGATGCGACTTTATGGCACAAACTTGTGCATTAATTGCACCAGTTCAATCCCATTTTGCAACGAGTTTCATGTAGTAACGAAACATTGACAAATGCACCCAAACACTACGAAAACGCAACAAAACATGAGTTTAGGGTGCAATGGGGTGGATCGCGTGCTTTCGTTGCCAAAAATTCCTGATGCGAGTTCGTGGCACGAACTTTTGCATTAATTGCACCAGTTCAGCCTATTTCGCGCCGAGTTCATGCAGTAACGAAACAATCCAAAATGCACCCAAACACTACAAAATGCACCAATTCATGAGTTTAGTGTCCAATGGGGTGGATCGGGTGCGTTCATTGCGAAAAACTCTGATGCGATTTCGTGGCACGAACTTCTTCATTAATTGCACCAGTTCAACCCATTTTGCACCGAGTTCCGTGTAGTAACGAAACATTGCCAAATGCACCGAAACACTACAAAATGCTCCAGAACATGAGTTTGGTTCCAATGGGGTGGATCGAGTGCGTTCTTTGCGAAAAATTCTGATGCGACTTTATGGCACAAACTTGTGCATTAATTGCACCAGTTCAACCCATTTTGCAACGAGTTTCATGTAGTAACGAAACATTGACAAATGCACCCAAACACTACGAAAACGCAACAAAACATGAGTTTAGGGTCCAATGGGGTGGATCGCGTGCTTTCGTTGCCAAAAATTCCGATGCGAGTTCGTGGCACGAACTTTTGCATTAATTGCACCAGTTCAGCCTATTTCGCAGCCGAGTTTCATGCAGTAACGAAACAATCCAAAATGCACCCAAACACTACAAAACGCACCAATTCATGAGTTTAGCGTCCAATGGGGTGGATCGGGTGCGTTCATTGCGAAAAACTCTGATGCGATTTCGTGGCACGAACTTACTTCATTAATTGCACCAGTTCAACCCATTTTGCACCGAGTTCCGTGTAGTAACGAAACATTGCCAAATGCACCGAAACACTACAAAATGCTCCAGAACATGAGTTTGGTTCCAATGGGGTGGATCGAGTGCATTCTTTGCGAAAAATTCTGATGCGACTTTATGGCACAAACTTGTGCATTAATTGCACCAGTTCAACCCATTTTGCAACGAGTTTCATGTAGTAACGAAACATTGACAAATGCACCCAAACACTACGAAAACGCAACAAAACATGAGTTTGGGGTCCAATGGTGGCGTGCTTTCGTTGCCAAAAATTCCGATGCGAGTTCGTGGCACGAACTTTTGCATTAATTGCACCAGTTCAGCCTATTTCGCACCGAGTTTCATGCAGTAACGAAACAATCCAAAATGCACCCAAACACTACAAAACGCACCAATTCATGAGTTTAGCGTCCAATGGTGTGGATCGGGTGCGTTCATTGCGAAAAACTCTGATGCGATTTCGTGGCACGAACTTCTTCATTAATTGCACCAGTTCGACCCATTTTGCACCGAGTTCTGTGTAGTAACGAAACATTGCCAAATGCACCGAAACACTACAAAATGCTCCAGAACATGAGTTTGGTTCCAATGGGGTGGATCGAGTGCGTTCTTTGCGAAAAATTTGATGCGACTTTATGGCACAAACTTGTGCATTAATTGCACCAGTTCAACCCATTTTGCAACGAGTTTCATGTAGTAACGAAACATTGACAAATGCACCCAAACACTACGAAAACAGCAACAAAACATGAGTTTAGGGTCCAATGGGGTGGATCGCGTGCTTTCGTTGCCAAAAATTCCGATGCGAGTTCGTGGCACGAACTTTTGCATTAATTGCACCAGTTCAGCCTATTTCGCGCCGAGTTTCATGCAGTAACGAAACAATCCAAAATGCACCCAAACACTACAAAACGCACCAATTCATGAGTTTAGCGTCCAATGGTGTGGATCGGGTGCGTTCATTGCGAAAAACTCTGATGCGATTTCGTGGCACGAACTTCTTCATTAATTGCACCAGTTCGAACCCATTTTGCACCGAGTTCCGTGTAGTACGAAACATTGCCAAATGCACCGAAACACTACAAAATGCTCCTAGAACATGAGTTTGGTTCCAATGGGGTGGATCGAGTGCGTTCTTTGCGAAAAATTCTGATGCGACTTTATGGCACAAACTTGTGCATTAATTGCACCAGTTCAACCCGTTTTGCACCGAGTTTCATGCAGTAACGAAACAATCCAAATGCACCCAAACACTACAAAACGCACCAATTCATGAGTTTAGCATCCAATGGGGTGGATCGGGTGCGTTCATTGGGAAAAACTCTGATGCAAATTCGTGGCACGAACTTCTTCATTAATTGCACCAGTTCAACCCATTTTGCAACGAGTTCCGTGTAGTAACGAAACATTGCCAAATGCTCCGAAACACTACAAAATGCTCCAGAACATGAGTTTGGTTCCAATGGGGTGGATCGAGTGCGTTCTTTGCGAAAAATTCTGATGCGACTTTATGGCACAAACTTGTGCATTAATTGCACCAGTTCAACCCGTTTTGCACCGAGTTCCGTGTAGTAACGAAACATTGCCAAATGCACCAAAACACTACAAAATGCTCCAGAACATGAGTTTGGTTCCAATGGGGTGGATCGAGTGCAGTTCTTTGCGAAAAATTCTGATGCAACTTTATGGCACAAACTTGTGCATTAATTGCACCAGTTCAACCCATTTTGCAACGAGTTTCATGTAGTAACGAAACATTGACAAATGCACCCAAACACTACGAAAACGCAACAAAACATGAGTTTGGGGTCCAATGGTGGCGTGCTTTCGTTGCCAAAAATTCCGATGCGAGTTCGTGGCACGAACTTTTGCATTAATTGCACCAGTTCAGCCTATTTCGCACCGAGTTTCATGCAGTAACGAAACAATCCAAAATGCACCCAAACACTACAAAACGCACCAATTCATGAGTTTAGCGTCCAATGGTGTGGATCGGGTGCGTTCATTGCGAAAAACTCTGATGCGATTTCGTGGCACGAACTTCTTCATTAATTGCACCAGTTCGAACCATTTTGCACCGAGTTCTGTGTAGTAACGAAACATTGCCAAATGCACCGAAACACTACAAAATGCTCCAGAACATGAGTTTGGTTCCAATGGGGTGGATCGAGTGCGTTCTTTGCGAAAAATTCTGATGCGACTTTATGGCACAAACTTGTGCATTAATTGCACCAGTTCAACCCATTTTGCAACGAGTTTCATGTAGTAACGAAACATTGACAAATGCACCCAAACACTACGAAAACGCAACAAAACATGAGTTTAGGGGTCCAATGGTGGCGTGCTTTCGTTGCCAAAAATTCCGATGCGAGTTCGTGGCACGAACTTTTGCATTAATTGCACCAGTTCAGCCTATTTCGCACCGAGTTTCATGCAGTAACGAAACAATCCAAAATGCACCCAAACACTACAAAACGCACCAATTCATGAGTTTAGCGTCCAATGGTGTGGATCGGGTGCGTTCATTGCGAAAAACTCTGATGCGATTTCGTGGCACGAACTTCTTCATTAATTGCACCAGTTCGAACCCATTTTGCACCGAGTTCTGTGTAGTAACGAAACATTGCCAAATGCACCGAAACACTACAAAATGCTCCAGAACATGAGTTTGGTTCCAATGGGGTGGATCGAGTGCGTTCTTTGCGAAAAATTCTGATGCGACTTTATGGCACAAACTTGTGCATTAATTGCACCAGTTCAACCCATTTTGCAACGAGTTTCATGTAGTAACGAAACATTGACAAATGCACCCAAACACTACGAAAACGCAACAAAACATGAGTTTAGGGTCCAATGGGGTGGATCGCGTGCTTTCGTTGCCAAAAATTCCGATGCGAGTTCGTGGCACGAACTTTTGCATTAATTGCACCAGTTCAGCCTATTTAGCTCCGAGTTTCATGCAGTAACGAAACAATCCAAAATGCACCCGAACACTACAAAACGCACCAATTCATGAGTTTAGCGTCCAATGGTGTGGATCGGGTGCGTTCATTGCGAAAAACTCTGATGCGATTTCGTGGCACGAACTTCTTCATTAATTGCACCAGTTCGAACCCATTTTGCACCGAGTTCTGTGTAGTAACGAAACATTGCCAAATGCACCGAAACACTACAAAATGCTCCAGAACATGAGTTTGGTTACAATGGGGTGGATCGAGTGCGTTCTTTGCGAAAAATTCTGATGCGACTTTATGGCACAAACTTGTGCATTAATTGCACCAGTTCAATCCATTTTGCAACGAGTTTCATGTAGTAACGAAACATTGACAAATGCACCCAAACACTACGAAAACAGCACCAAAACATGAGTTTAGGGTGCAATGGGGTGGATCGCGTGTGTTCGTTGCCAAAAATTCCTGATGCGAGTTCGTGGCACGAACTTTTGCATTAATTGCACCAGTTCAGCCTATTTCGCGCCGAGTTCATGCAGTAACGAAACAATCCAAAATGCACCCAAACACTACAAAATGCACCAATTCATGAGTTTAGTGTCCAATGGGGTGGATCGGTTGCGTTCATTGCGAAAAACTCTGATGCGATTTCGTGGCACGAACTTACTTCATTAATTGCACCAGTTCAACCCATTTTGCACCGAGTTCCGTGTAGTAACGAAACATTGCCAAATGCACCGAAACACTACAAAATGCTCCAGAACATGAGTTTGGTTCCAATGGGGTGGATCGAGTGCATTCTTTGCGAAAAATTCTGATGCAACTTTATGGCACAAACTTGTGCATTAATTGCACCAGTTCAACCCATTTTGCAACGAGTTTCATGTAGTAACGAAACATTGACAAATGCACCCAAACACTACGAAAACGCAACAAAACATGAGTTTGGGGTCCAATGGTGGCGTGCTTTCGTTGCCAAAAATTCCGATGCGAGTTCGTGGCACGAACTTTTGCATTAATTGCACCAGTTCAGCCTATTTCGCACCGAGTTTCATGCAGTAACGAAACAATCCAAAATGCACCCAAACACTACAAAACGCACCAATTCATGAGTTTAGCGTCCAATGGTGTGGATCGGGTGCGTTCATTGCGAAAAACTCTGATGCGATTTCGTGGCACGAACTTCTTCATTAATTGCACCAGTTCGACCCATTTTGCACCGAGTTCTGTGTAGTAACGAAACATTGCCAAATGCACCGAAACACTACAAAATGCTCCAGAACATGAGTTTGGTTCCAATGGGGTGGATCGAGTGCGTTCTTTGCGAAAAATTTTGATGCGACTTTATGGCACAAACTTGTGCATTAATTGCACCAGTTCAACCCATTTTGCAACGAGTTTCATGTAGTAACGAAACATTGACAAATGCACCCAAACACTACGAAAACGCACACAAAACATGAGTTTAGGGTGCAATGGGGTGGATCGCGTGCTGTTCGTTGCCAAAAATTCCTGATGCGAGTTCGTGGCACGAACTTTTGCATTAATTGCACCAGTTCAGCCTATTTCGCGCCGAGTTCATGCAGTAACGAAACAATCCAAAATGCACCCAAACACTACAAAACGCACCAATTCATGAGTTTAGCGTCCAATGGGGTGGATCGGGTGCGTTCATTGCGAAAAACTCTGATGCGATTTCGTGGCACGAACTTCTTCATTAATTGCACCAGTTCAACCCATTTTGCACCGAGTTCCGTGTAGTAACGAAACATTGCCAAATGCACCGAAACACTACAAAATGCTCCAGAACATGAGTTTGGTTCCAATGGGGTGGATCGAGTGCGTTCTTTGCGAAAAATTCTGATGCGACTTTATGGCACAAACTTGTGCATTAATTGCACCAGTTCAACCCATTTTGCAACGAGTTTCATGTAGTAACGAAACATTGACAAATGCACCCAAACACTACGAAAACACAACAAAACATGAGTTTAGGGTCCAATGGGGTGGATCGCGTGCTTTCGTTGCCAAAAATTCCGATGCGAGTTCGTGGCACGAACTTTTGCATTAATTGCACCAGTTCAGCCTATTTCGCACCGAGTTTCATGCAGTAACGAAACAATCCAAAATGCACCCAAACACTACAAAACGCACCAATTCATGAGTTTAGCGTCCAATGGGGTGGATCGGGTGCGTTCATTGCGAAAAACTCTGATGCGATTTCGTGGCACGAACTTCTTCATTAATTGCACCAGTTCAACCCATTTTGCACCGAGTTCCGTGTAGTAACGAAACATTGCCAAATGCACCGAAACACTACAAAATGCTCCAGAACATGAGTTTGGTTCCAATGGGGTGGATCGAGTGCGTTCTTTGCGAAAAATTCTGATGCGACTTTATGGCACAAACTTGTGCATTAATTGCACCAGTTCAACCCATTTTGCAACGAGTTTCATGTAGTAACGAAACATTGACAAATGCACCCAAACACTACGAAAACGCAACAAAACATGAGTTTGGGGTCCAATGGTGGCGTGCTTTCGTTGCCAAAAATTCCGATGCGAGTTCGTGGCACGAACTTTTGCATTAATTGCACCAGTTCAGCCTATTTCGCACCGAGTTTCATGCAGTAACGAAACAATCCAAAATGCACCCAAACACTACAAAACGCACCAATTCATGAGTTTAGCGTCCAATGGTGTGGATCGGGTGCGTTCATTGCGAAAAACTCTGATGCGATTTCGTGGCACGAACTTCTTCATTAATTGCACCAGTTCGAACCCATTTTGCACCGAGTTCCTGTGTAGTAACGAAACATTGCCAAATGCACCGAAACACTACAAAATGCTCCAGAACATGAGTTTGGTTCCAATGGGGTGGATCGAGTGCGTTCTTTGCGAAAAATTCTGATGCGACTTTATGGCACAAACTTGTGCATTAATTGCACCAGTTCAACCCATTTTGCACCGAGTTTCATGTAGTAACGAAACAACAAATGCACCCAAACACTACAAAACGCCCAACATGAGTTTAGCGTCCAATGGGGTGGATCGGGTGTTCATTGCCGAAAAACTCTGATGCAGTTCGTGGCACGAACTTTTGCATTAATTGCACCAGTTCAACCCATTTTGCACGAGTTCATGTAGTAACGAAACATTCCAAAATGCACCGAAACACTACAAAATGCTCCAAACATGAGTTTGGTCCAATGGGTGGATCGAGTGCGTTCTTTGCGAAAACATTCTGATGCGATTTATGGCACAAACTTTGCATTTAATTGCACCAGTTCAACCCGTTTTGCACCGAGTTTTATGTAGTAACGAAACATGACAAATGCACCCAAACACAACGAAAACGCAACAAAACATGAGTTTAGGGTCCAATGGGGTGGATCGCGTGCTTTCGTTGCCAAAAATTCCGATGCGAGTTCGTGGCACGAACTTTTGCATTAATTGCACCAGTTCAGCCTATTTCGCTCCGAGTTTCATGCAGTAACGAAACAATCCAAAATGCACCCGAACACTACAAAACGCACCAATTCATGAGTTTAGCGTCCAATGGTGTGGATCGGGTGCGTTCATTGCGAAAAACTCTGATGCGATTTCGTGGCACGAACTTCTTCATTAATTGCACCAGTTCGAACCCATTTTGCACCGAGTTCTGTGTAGTAACGAAACATTGCCAAATGCACCGAAACACTACAAAATGCTCCAGAACATGAGTTTGGTTCCAATGGGGTGGATCGAGTGCGTTCTTTGCGAAAAATTCTGATGCGACTTTATGGCACAAACTTGTGCATTAATTGCACCAGTTCAATCCATTTTGCAACGAGTTTCATGTAGTAACGAAACATTGACAAATGCACCCAAACACTACGAAAACGCACCAAAACATGAGTTTAGGGTGCAATGGGGTGGATCGCGTGCTGTTCGTTGCCAAAAATTCTGATGCGAGTTCGTGGCACGAACTTTTGCATTAATTGCACCAGTTCAGCCTATTTCGCGCCGAGTTCATGCAGTAACGAAACAATCCAAAATGCACCCAAACACTACAAAATGCACCAATTCATGAGTTTAGTGTCCAATGGGGTGGATCGGTTGCGTTCATTGCGAAAAACTCTGATGCGATTTCGTGGCACGAACTACTTCATTAATTGCACCAGTTCAACCCATTTTGCACCGAGTTCCGTGTAGTAACGAAACATTGCCAAATGCACCGAAACACTACAAAATGCTCCAGAACATGAGTTTGGTTCCAATGGGGTGGATCGAGTGCATTCTTTGCGAAAAATTCTGATGCAACTTTATGGCACAAACTTGTGCATTAATTGCACCAGTTCAACCCATTTTGCAACGAGTTTCATGTAGTAACGAAACATTGACAAATGCACCCAAACACTACGAAAACGCAACAAAACATGAGTTTGGGGTCCAATGGTGGCGTGCTTTCGTTGCCAAAAATTCCGATGCGAGTTCGTGGCACGAACTTTTGCATTAATTGCACCAGTTCAGCCTATTTCGCACCGAGTTTCATGCAGTAACGAAACAATCCAAAATGCACCCAAACACTACAAAACGCACCAATTCATGAGTTTAGCGTCCAATGGTGTGGATCGGGTGCGTTCATTGCGAAAAACTCTGATGCGATTTCGTGGCACGAACTTCTTCATTAATTGCACCAGTTCGAACCCATTTTGCACCGAGTTCTGTGTAGTAACGAAACATTGCCAAATGCACCGAAACACTACAAAATGCTCCAGAACATGAGTTTGGTTCCAATGGGGTGGATCGAGTGCGTTCTTTGCGAAAAATTTTGATGCGACTTTATGGCACAAACTTGTGCATTAATTGCACCAGTTCAACCCATTTTGCAACGAGTTTCATGTAGTAACGAAACATTGACAAATGCACCCAAACACTACGAAAACGCAACAAAACATGAGTTTAGGGTCCAATGGGTGGATCGCGTGCTTTCGTTGCCAAAAATTCCGATGCGAGTTCGTGGCACGAACTTTTGCATTAATTGCACCAGTTCAGCCTATTTCGCGCCGAGTTTCATGCAGTAACGAAACAATCCAAAATGCACCCAAACACTACAAAACGCACCAATTCATGAGTTTAGCGTCCAATGGTGTGGATCGGGTGCGTTCATTGCGAAAAACTCTGATGCGATTTCGTGGCACGAACTTCTTCATTAATTGCACCAGTTCGAACCCATTTTGCACCGAGTTCTGTGTAGTAACGAAACATTGCCAAATGCACCGAAACACTACAAAATGCTCCAGAACATGAGTTTGGTTCCAATGGGGTGGATCGAGTGCGTTCTTTGCGAAAAATTCTGATGCGACTTTATGGCACAAACTTGTGCATTAATTGCACCAGTTCAACCCATTTTGCAACGAGTTTCATGTAGTAACGAAACATTGACAAATGCACCCAAACACTACGAAAACGCAACAAAACATGAGTTTAGGGGTCCAATGGGTGGATCGCGTGCTTTCGTTGCCAAAAATTCCGATGCGAGTTCGTGGCACGAACTTTTGCATTAATTGCACCAGTTCAGCCTATTTCGCACCGAGTTTCATGCAGTAACGAAACAATCCAAAATGCACCCAAACACTACAAAACGCACCAATTCATGAGTTTAGCGTCCAATGGTGTGGATCGGGTGCGTTCATTGCGAAAAACTCTGATGCGATTTCGTGGCACGAACTTCTTCATTAATTGCACCAGTTCGAACCCATTTTGCACCGAGTTCTGTGTAGTAACGAAACATTGCCAAATGCACCGAAACACTACAAAATGCTCCAGAACATGAGTTTGGTTCCAATGGGGTGGATCGAGTGCGTTCTTTGCGAAAAATTCTGATGCGACTTTATGGCACAAACTTGTGCATTAATTGCACCAGTTCAACCCATTTTGCAACGAGTTTCATGTAGTAACGAAACATTGACAAATGCACCCAAACACTACGAAAACGCAACAAAACATGAGTTTAGGGGTCCAATGGGTGGATCGCGTGCTTTCGTTGCCAAAAATTCCGATGCGAGTTCGTGGCACGAACTTTTGCATTAATTGCACCAGTTCAGCCTATTTCGCACCGAGTTTCATGCAGTAACGAAACAATCCAAAATGCACCCAAACACTACAAAACGCACCAATTCATGAGTTTAGCGTCCAATGGTGTGGATCGGGTGCGTTCATTGCGAAAAACTCTGATGCGATTTCGTGGCACGAACTTCTTCATTAATTGCACCAGTTCGACCCATTTTGCACCGAGTTCTGTGTAGTAACGAAACATTGCCAAATGCACCGAAACACTACAAAATGCTCCAGAACATGAGTTTGGTTCCAATGGGGTGGATCGAGTGCGTTCTTTGCGAAAAATTTTGATGCGACTTTATGGCACAAACTTGTGCATTAATTGCACCAGTTCAACCCATTTTGCAACGAGTTTCATGTAGTAACGAAACATTGACAAATGCACCCAAACACTACGAAAACACACCAAAACATGAGTTTAGGGTGCAATGGGGTGGATCGCGTGTGTTCGTTGCCAAAAATTCTGATGCGAGTTCGTGGCACGAACTTTTGCATTAATTGCACCAGTTCAGCCTATTTCGCGCCGAGTTCATGCAGTAACGAAACAATCCAAAATGCACCCAAACACTACAAAACGCACCAATTCATGAGTTTAGTGTCCAATGGGGTGGATCGGGTGCGTTCATTGCGAAAAACTCTGATGCGATTTCGTGGCACGAACTTCTTCATTAATTGCACCAGTTCAACCCATTTTGCACCGAGTTCCGTGTAGTAACGAAACATTGCCAAATGCACCGAAACACTACAAAATGCTCCAGAACATGAGTTTGGTTCCAATGGGGTGGATCGAGTGCGTTCTTTGCGAAAAATTCTGATGCAACTTTATGGCACAAACTTGTGCATTAATTGCACCAGTTCAACCCATTTTGCAACGAGTTTCATGTAGTAACGAAACATTGACAAATGCACCCAAACACTACGAAAACGCAACAAAACATGAGTTTAGGGTCCAATGGGTGGATCGCGTGCTTTCGTTGCCAAAAATTCCGATGCGAGTTCGTGGCACGAACTTTTGCATTAATTGCACCAGTTCAGCCTATTTCGCACCGAGTTTCATGCAGTAACGAAACAATCCAAAATGCACCCAAACACTACAAAACGCACCAATTCATGAGTTTAGCGTCCAATGGGGTGGATCGGGTGCGTTCATTGCGAAAAACTCTGATGCGATTTCGTGGCACGAACTTCTTCATTAATTGCACCAGTTCGAACCCATTTTGCACCGAGTTCCTGTGTAGTAACGAAACATTGCCAAATGCACCGAAACACTACAAAATGCTCCAGAACATGAGTTTGGTTCCAATGGGGTGGATCGAGTGCGTTCTTTGCGAAAAATTCTGATTTTGCAACGAGTTTCATGTAGTAACGAAACATTGACAAATGCACCCAAACACTACGAAAACGCAACAAAACATGAGTTTGGGGTCCAATGGTGGCGTGCTTTCGTTGCCAAAAATTCCGATGCGAGTTCGTGGCACGAACTTTTGCATTAATTGCACCAGTTCAGCCTATTTCGCACCGAGTTTCATGCAGTAACGAAACAATCCAAAATGCACCCAAACACTACAAAACGCACCAATTCATGAGTTTAGCGTCCAATGGTGTGGATCGGGTGCGTTCATTGCGAAAAACTCTGATGCGATTTCGTGGCACGAACTTCTTCATTAATTGCACCAGTTCGAACCCATTTTGCACCGAGTTCTGTGTAGTAACGAAACATTGCCAAATGCACCGAAACACTACAAAATGCTCCAGAACATGAGTTTGGTTCCAATGGGGTGGATCGAGTGCGTTCTTTGCGAAAAATTTTGATGCGACTTTATGGCACAAACTTGTGCATTAATTGCACCAGTTCAACCCATTTTGCAACGAGTTTCATGTAGTAACGAAACATTGACAAATGCACCCAAACACTACGAAAACGCAACAAAACATGAGTTTAGGGTCCAATGGGTGGATCGCGTGCTTTCGTTGCCAAAAATTCCGATGCGAGTTCGTGGCACGAACTTTTGCATTAATTGCACCAGTTCAGCCTATTTCGCTCCGAGTTTCATGCAGTAACGAAACAATCCAAAATGCACCCGAACACTACAAAACGCACCAATTCATGAGTTTAGCGTCCAATGGTGTGGATCGGGTGCGTTCATTGCGAAAAACTCTGATGCGATTTCGTGGCACGAACTTCTTCATTAATTGCACCAGTTCGAACCCATTTTGCACCGAGTTCTGTGTAGTAACGAAACATTGCCAAATGCACCGAAACACTACAAAATGCTCCAGAACATGAGTTTGGTTCCAATGGGGTGGATCGAGTGCGTTCTTTGCGAAAAATTCTGATGCGACTTTATGGCACAAACTTGTGCATTAATTGCACCAGTTCAACCCATTTTGCAACGAGTTTCATGTAGTAACGAAACATTGACAAATGCACCCAAACACTACGAAAACACACCAAAACATGAGTTTAGGGTGCAATGGGGTGGATCGCGTGTGTTCGTTGCCAAAAATTCTGATGCGAGTTCGTGGCACGAACTTTTGCATTAATTGCACCAGTTCAGCCTATTTCGCGCCGAGTTCATGCAGTAACGAAACAATCCAAAATGCACCCAAACACTACAAAACGCACCAATTCATGAGTTTAGTGTCCAATGGGGTGGATCGGGTGCGTTCATTGCGAAAAACTCTGATGCGATTTCGTGGCACGAACTTCTTCATTAATTGCACCAGTTCAACCCATTTTGCACCGAGTTCCGTGTAGTAACGAAACATTGCCAAATGCACCGAAACACTACAAAATGCTCCAGAACATGAGTTTGGTTCCAATGGGGTGGATCGAGTGCGTTCTTTGCGAAAAATTCTGATGCAACTTTATGGCACAAACTTGTGCATTAATTGCACCAGTTCAACCCATTTTGCAACGAGTTTCATGTAGTAACGAAACATTGACAAATGCACCCAAACACTACGAAAACGCAACAAAACATGAGTTTAGGGTCCAATGGGTGGAGCGTGCTTTCGTTGCCAAAAATTCCGATGCGAGTTCGTGGCACGAACTTTTGCATTAATTGCACCAGTTCAGCCTATTTCGCACCGAGTTTCATGCAGTAACGAAACAATCCAAAATGCACCCAAACACTACAAAACGCACCAATTCATGAGTTTAGCGTCCAATGGGGTGGATCGGGTGCGTTCATTGCGAAAAACTCTGATGCGATTTCGTGGCACGAACTTCTTCATTAATTGCACCAGTTCGAACCCATTTTGCACCGAGTTCCTGTGTAGTAACGAAACATTGCCAAATGCACCGAAACACTACAAAATGCTCCAGAACATGAGTTTGGTTCCAATGGGGTGGATCGAGTGCGTTCTTTGCGAAAAATTCTGATGCGACTTTATGGCACAAACTTGTGCATTAATTGCACCAGTTCAACCCATTTTGCAACGAGTTTCATGTAGTAACGAAACAATTGACAAATGCACCCAAACACTACAAAACGCACCAACATGAGTTTAGCGTCCAATGGGGTGGATCGGGTGCGTTCATTGCGAAAAACTGATGCATTTCGTGGCACGAACTTCTTCATTAATTGCACCAGTTCAACCATTTTGCAACGACGTTGTAGTAACGAAACATACCAAATGCACCCGAAACACTACAAAATGCTCCAGAACATGTGTTTGGTTCCAATGGGGTGGATCGAGTGCGTTCTTTGCGAAAATCTGATGCGACTTTATGGCACAAACTTGTGCTTAATTGCACCAGTTCAACCCATTTTGCACCGAGTTTTATGTAGTCACGAAACATTGACAAATGCACCCAAACACTACGAAAACGCAACAAAAATGAGTTTACGGTCCAATGGGGTGGATCGCGTGCTTTCGTTGCCAAAATTCCGATTCGAGTTCGTGGCACGAACTTTGTGCATTAATTGCACCAGTTCAGCCCTTTGCTCCGAGTTTCAGTAACAAAACAATCAAAATGCACCCGAACACTACAAAACGCACCAATTCATGAGTTTAGCGTCCAATGGTGTGGATCGGGTGCGTTCATTGCGAAAAACTCTGATGCGATTTCGTGGCACGAACTTCTTCATTAATTGCACCAGTTCGAACCCATTTTGCACCGAGTTCTGTGTAGTAACGAAACATTGCCAAATGCACCGAAACACTACAAAATGCTCCAGAACATGAGTTTGGTTCCAATGGGGTGGATCGAGTGCGTTCTTTGCGAAAAATTCTGATGCGACTTTATGGCACAAACTTGTGCATTAATTGCACCAGTTCAACCCATTTTGCAACGAGTTTCATGTAGTAACGAAACATTGACAAATGCACCCAAACACTACGAAAACACACCAAAACATGAGTTTAGGGTGCAATGGGGTGGATCGCGTGTGTTCGTTGCCAAAAATTCTGATGCGAGTTCGTGGCACGAACTTTTGCATTAATTGCACCAGTTCAGCCTATTTCGCGCCGAGTTCATGCAGTAACGAAACAATCCAAAATGCACCCAAACACTACAAAATGCACCAATTCATGAGTTTAGTGTCCAATGGGGTGGATCGGGTGCGTTCATTGCGAAAAACTCTGATGCGATTTCGTGGCACGAACTTCTTCATTAATTGCACCAGTTCAACCCATTTTGCACCGAGTTCCGTGTAGTAACGAAACATTGCCAAATGCACCGAAACACTACAAAATGCTCCAGAACATGAGTTTGGTTCCAATGGGGTGGATCGAGTGCGTTCTTTGCGAAAAATTCTGATGCAACTTTATGGCACAAACTTGTGCATTAATTGCACCAGTTCAACCCATTTTGCAACGAGTTTCATGTAGTAACGAAACATTGACAAATGCACCCAAACACTACGAAAACGCAACAAAACATGAGTTTAGGGTCCAATGGGTGGATCGCGTGCTTTCGTTGCCAAAAATTCCGATGCGAGTTCGTGGCACGAACTTTTGCATTAATTGCACCAGTTCAGCCTATTTCGCACCGAGTTTCATGCAGTAACGAAACAATCCAAAATGCACCCAAACACTACAAAACGCACCAATTCATGAGTTTAGCGTCCAATGGGGTGGATCGGGTGCGTTCATTGCGAAAAACTCTGATGCGATTTCGTGGCACGAACTTCTTCATTAATTGCACCAGTTCGAACCCATTTTGCACCGAGTTCCTGTGTAGTAACGAAACATTGCCAAATGCACCGAAACACTACAAAATGCTCCAGAACATGAGTTTGGTTCCAATGGGGTGGATCGAGTGCGTTCTTTGTGAAAAATTCTGATGCGACTTTATGGCACAAACTTGTGCATTAATTGCACCAGTTCAACCCATTTTGCAACGAGTTTCATGTAGTAACGAAACATTGACAAATGCACCCAAACACTACGAAAACGCAACAAAACATGAGTTTAGGGTCCAATGGTGGCGTGCTTTCGTTGCCAAAAATTCCGATGCGAGTTCGTGGCACGAACTTTTGCATTAATTGCACCAGTTCAGCCTATTTCGCACCGAGTTTCATGCAGTAACGAAACAATCCAAAATGCACCCAAACACTACAAAACGCACCAATTCATGAGTTTAGCGTCCAATGGTGTGGATCGGGTGCGTTCATTGCGAAAAACTCTGATGCGATTTCGTGGCACGAACTTCTTCATTAATTGCACCAGTTCGACCCATTTTGCAACGAGTTCCGTGTAGTAACGAAACATTACCAAATGCACCGAAACACTACAAAATGCTCCAGAACATGTGTTTGGTTCCAATGGGGTGGATCGAGTGCGTTCTTTGCGAAAAATTCTGATGCGACTTTATGGCACAAACTTGTGCATTAATTGCACCAGTTCAACCCGTTTTGCACCGAGTTTATGTAGTAACGAAACATTGACAAATGCACCCAAACACTACGAAAACGCAACAAAAATGAGTTTACGGTCCAATGGGGTGGATCGCGTGCTTTCGTTGCCAAAAATTCCGATTCGAGTTCGTGGCACGAACTTTTGCATTAATTGCACCAGTTCAGCCTATTTAGCTCCGAGTTTCATGCAGTAACAAAACAATCCAAAATGCACCCGAACACTACAAAACGCACCAATTCATGAGTTTAGCGTCCAATGGTGTGGATCGGGTGCGTTCATTGCGAAAAACTCTGATGCGATTTCGTGGCACGTAACTTCTTCATTAATTGCACCAGTTCAACCCATTTTGCACCGAGTTCCTGTGTAGTAACGAAACATTGCCAAATGCACCGAAACACTACAAAATGCTCCAGAACATGAGTTTGGTTCCAATGGGGTGGATCGAGTGCGTTCTTTGCGAAAAATTCTGATGCGACTTTATGGCACAAACTTGTGCATTAATTGCACCAGTTCAACCCATTTTGCAACGAGTTTCATGTAGTAACGAAACATTGACAAATGCACCCAAACACTACGAAAACACACCAAAACATGAGTTTAGGGTGCAATGGGGTGGATCGCGTGTGTTCGTTGCCAAAAATTCTGATGCGAGTTCGTGGCACGAACTTTTGCATTAATTGCACCAGTTCAGCCTATTTCGCGCCGAGTTCATGCAGGTAACGAAACAATCCAAAATGCACCCAAACACTACAAAATGCACCAATTCATGAGTTTAGTGTCCAATGGGGTGGATCGGGTGCGTTCATTGCGAAAAACTCTGATGCGATTTCGTGGCACGAACTTCTTCATTAATTGCACCAGTTCAACCCATTTTGCACCGAGTTCCGTGTAGTAACGAAACATTGCCAAATGCACCGAAACACTACAAAATGCTCTAGAACATGAGTTTGGTTCCAATGGGGTGGATCGAGTGCGTTCTTTGCGAAAAATTCTGATGCAACTTTATGGCACAAACTTGTGCATTAATTGCACCAGTTCAACCCATTTTGCAACGAGTTTCATGTAGTAACGAAACATTGACAAATGCACCCAAACACTACGAAAACGCAACAAAACATGAGTTTAGGGTCCAATGGGTGGATCGCGTGCTTTCGTTGCCAAAAATTCCGATGCGAGTTCGTGGCACGAACTTTTGCATTAATTGCACCAGTTCAGCCTATTTCGCACCGAGTTTCATGCAGTAACGAAACAATCCAAAATGCACCCAAACACTACAAAACGCACCAATTCATGAGTTTAGCGTCCAATGGGGTGGATCGGGTGCGTTCATTGGGAAAACTCTGATGCAATTTCGTGGCACAGAACTACTTCATTATTGCACCAGTTCAACCCATTTTTTTGCACCCGAGTCCGGGGTAGTAACGAAACATTGCCCAAATGCTCCGAACACTACAAAATGCTCCAGAACATGAGTTTGGTTCCCCAATGGGGTGGATCGAGTGCATTCTTTGTGAAAAATTCTGATGCAACTTTTATGGCACAAACTGGTGCATATAATTTGCACCAGTTCAACCCCCCATTTTGCAACGAGTTTCCATGTAGTAACGAACATTGACAAATGCACCCAAACACTACGAAAACGAAACCAAAACATGAGTTTGGGTCCCAATGGTGGCGGTTGCTTTCGTTGCAAAAATTCCGATGCGGAAGTTCGTGGCACGAACTTTGCATTATTGCAACCAGTTCAGCCTATTTCGCACCGAGTTGTCATGCAGTAACGAAACAATCCAAATGCACCCAAACACTACAAAACGCACCAATTCATGAGTTTAGCGTCCAACCAATGGTGTGGATCGGGTGCGTTCATTGCGAAAAACTCTGATGCAATTTCGTGGCACGAACTTCTTCATAATTGCACCAGTTACACCCATTTTGCAACGAGTTCCATGTAGTAACGAACATTACCAAATGCACCGAAACACTACAAAATGCTCCAGAACATGTGTTTGGTCCAATGGGGTGGATCGAAGAGTGCGTTCTTTGCGAAAAATTCTGATGCGACTTTATGGCACAAACTTGTGCATTAATTGCACCAGTTCAACCCATTTTGCAACGAGTTTCATGTAGTAACGAAACATTGACAAATGCACCCAAACACTACGAAAACGCAACAAAACATGAGTTTAGGGTCCAATGGGGTGGATCGCGTGCTTTCGTTGCCAAAAATTCCGATTCGAGTTCGTGGCACGAACTTTTGCATTAATTGCACCAGTTCAGCCTATTTAGCTCCGAGTTTCATGCAGTAACGAAACAATCCAAAATGCACCCGAACACTACAAAACGCACCAATTCATGAGTTTAGCATCCAATGGTGTGGATCGGGTGCGTTCATTGCGAAAAACTCTGATGCGATTTCGTGGCACGAACTTCTTCATTAATTGCACCAGTTCAACCCATTTTGCACCGAGTTCCTGTGTAGTAACGAAACATTGCCAAATGCACCGAAACACTACAAAATGCTCCAGAACATGAGTTTGGTTCCAATGGGGTGGATCGAGTGCGTTCTTTGCGAAAAATTCTGATGCGACTTTATGGCACAAACTTGTGCATTAATTGCACCAGTTCAACCCATTTTGCAACGAGTTTCATGTAGTAACGAAACATTGACAAATGCACCCAAACACTACGAAAACAGCACCAAAACATGAGTTTAGGGTGCAATGGGGTGGATCGCGTGTGTTCGTTGCCAAAAATTCCTGATGCGAGTTCGTGGCACGAACTTTTGCATTAATTGCACCAGTTCAGCCTATTTCGCGCCGAGTTTCATGCAGTAACGAAACAATCCAAAATGCACCCAAACACTACAAAACGCACCAATTCATGAGTTTAGTGTCCAATGGTGTGGATCGGGTGCGTTCATTGCGAAAAACTCTGATGCGATTTCGTGGCACGAACTTCTTCATTAATTGCACCAGTTCAACCCATTTTGCACCGAGTTCCGTGTAGTAACGAAACATTGCCAAATGCACCGAAACACTACAAAATGCTCCAGAACATGAGTTTGGTTCCAATGGGGTGGATCGAGTGCGTTCTTTGCGAAAAATTCTGATGCGACTTTATGGCACAAACTTGTGCATTAATTGCACCAGTTCAACCCATTTTGCAACGAGTTTCATGTAGTAACGAAACATTGACAAATGCACCCAAACACTACGAAAACGCAACAAAACATGAGTTTAGGGTCCAATGGGTGGATCGCGTGCTTTCGTTGCCAAAAATTCCGATGCGAGTTCGTGGCACGAACTTTTGCATTAATTGCACCAGTTCAGCCTATTTCGCGCCGAGTTCATGCAGTAACGAAACAATCCAAAATGCACCCAAACACTACAAAACGCACCAATTCATGAGTTTAGCTGTCCAATGGGGTGGATCGGGTGCGTTCATTGCGAAAAACTCTGATGCGAATTTCGTGGCACGAACTTCTTCATTAATTGCACCAGTTCAACCCATTTTGCAACGAGTTCCGTGTAGTAACGAAACATTGCCAAATGCACCGAAACACTACAAAATGCTCCAGAACATGAGTTTGGTTCCAATGGGGTGGATCGAGTGCGTTCTTTGCGAAAAATTCTGATGCGACTTTATGGCACAAACTTGTGCATTAATTGCACCAGTTCAACCCATTTTGCAACGAGTTTCATGTAGTAACGAAACATTGACAAATGCACCCAAACACTACGAAAACGCAACAAAACATGAGTTTAGGGTCCAATGGGGTGGATCGCGTGCTTTCGTTGCCAAAAATTCCGAAGCGACTTCGTGGCACGAACTTTTGCATTAATTGCACCAGTTCAGCCTATTTCGCACCGAGTTTCATGCAGTAACGAAACAATCCAAAATGCACCCAAACACTACAAAATGAGCAAGAACATGAGTTTGGTTCCAATGGGGTGGATCGAGTGCGTTCTTTGCGAAAAATTCTGATTCAACTTTATGGCACAAACTTGTGCATTACACCAGTTCAACCCATTTTGCAACGAGTTTCATGTAGTAACGAAACATTGACAAATGCACCCAAACACTACGAAAACGCAACAAAACATGAGTTTAGGGTCCAATGGGGTGGATCGACGTGCCTTTCGTTTCCAAAATTCCGACGCGAGTTCGTGGCACGCAACTTTGAACTTAATTGCACCAGTTCAGCCTATTGCACGAACTCTGATGCAATTCGTGGCATACGAACTTCTTCATTAATTGCACCAGTTCAACCCATTTGCAACGAGTTCAGTTTTAGTAACGAAAACATTGCCAAATGCCACGAAACACTACAAAAGCTCAGAAACATGTGGTTTGGTGTCCAATGGCGGCCTGGATCGAGTGCGCTTCTTTTCGAAAAAATTCTGATGCGACTTTATGGTACACAAATTGTGCATTAATTGCACCATTTCAACCCGTTTTGCAACCGAGTTTCATGAGTAACGAAACAATCCAAAATGCAACCAAACCTGCAAGCGAACCAATTCATGAGTTTAGCATCCAATGGGGTGGATCGGGTGCGTTCATTATGAAAAACTCTGATGCAATTTCGTTGCACGAACTTCTTCATAATTGCACCAGTTCAACCCATTTTGCATCGAGTTTCGTGTAGTAACGAAACATTGCCAAATGCACCGAAACACTACATAATGCTCCAGAACATGAGTTTGGTTCCAATGGGGTGGATCGAGTGCGTTCTTTGCGAAACATTCTGATGCGACTTTATGGCACAAACTTGTGCATTAATTGCACCAGTTCAACCCGTTTTGCACCGAGTTTCATGTAGTAATGAAACATTGACAAATGCACCCAAACACTACGAAAACGCAACAAAAATGAGGTTACGGTCCAATGGGGTGCATCGCGTGCTTTCGTTGCCAAAAATTCCGATGCGAGTTTGTGGCACGAACTTTTGCATTAATTGCACCAGTTCAGCCTATTTAGCTCCGAGTTTCATGCAGTAACGAAACAATCCAAAATGCACCCGAACACTACAAAACGCACCAATTCATGAGTTTAGCGTCCAATGGTGTGGATCGGGTTGCGTTCATTATGAAAAACTCTGATGCAATTTCGTGGCATGAACTTCTTCATTAATTGCACTAGTTCAACCCATTTTGCAACGAGTTCTGTGTAGTAACGAAACATTGCCAAATGCACCGAAACACTACAAAACGCACCAATTCATGAGTTTAGTGTCCAATGGGGTGGATCGGGTGCGTTCATTGCGAAAAACTCTGATGCGATTTCGTGGCACGAACTTCTTCATTAATTGCACCAGTTCCACCCATTTTGCACCGAGTTCCGTGTAGTAACGAAACATTGCCAAATGCACCGAAACACTACAAAATGCTCCAGAACATGAGTTTGGTTCCAATGCGGTGGATCGAGTGCGTTCTTTGCGAAAAATTCTGATGCGACTTTATGGCACAAACTTGTGCATTAATTGCACCAGTTCAACCCATTTTGCAACGAGTTTCATGTAGTAACGAAACATTGACAAATGCACCCAAACACTGCGAAAACGCAACAAAACATGAGTTTAGGGTCCAATGGGGTGGATCGCGTGCTTTCGTTGCCAAAAATTCCGAAGAGACTTCGTGGCACAAACTTTTGCATTAATTGCATCAGTTCAGCCTATTTCGCACCGAGTTTCCATGCAGTAACGAAACAATCCAAAATGCACCCAAACACTACAAAACGCACCAATTCATGAGTTTAGCGTCCAATGGTGTGGATCGGGTGCGTTCATTGCGAAAAACTCTGATGCGATTTCGTGGCACGAACTTCTTCATTAATTGCACCAGTTCGACCCATTTTGCACCGAGTTCTGTGTAGTAACGAAACATTGCCAAATGCACCGAAACACTACAAAATGCTCCAGAACATGAGTTTGGTTCCAATGGGGTGGATCGAGTGCGTTCGTTGCTGAAAAATTCTGATGCGACTTTATGGCACAAACTTGTGCATTAATTGCACCAGTTCAACCCATTTTGCAACGAGTTTCATGTAGTAACGAAACATTGACAAATGCACCCAAACACTACGAAAACGCACCAAAACATGAGTTTAGGGTGCAATGGGGTGGATTGCGTGTGTTCGTTGCCTAAAAATTCCGATGCGAGTTCGTGGCACGAACTTTTGCATTAATTGCACCAGTTCAGCCTATTTCGCGCCGAGTTCATGCAGTAACGAAACAATCCAAAATGCACCCAAACACTACAAAATGCACCAATTCATGAGTTTAGTGTCCAATGGGGCTGGATCGGGTGCGTTCATTGCGAAAAACTCTGATGCGATTTTCGTGGCACGAACTTCTTCATTAATTGCACCAGTTCAACCCATTTTGCACCGAGTTCCGTGTAGTAACGAAACATTGCCAAATGCACCGAAGCACTACAAAATGCTCCAGAACATGAGTTTGGTTCCAATGGGGTGGATCGAGTGCGTTCTTTGCGAAACATTCTGATGCGACTTTATGGCACAAACTTGTGCATTAATTGCACCAGTTCAACCCATTTTGCAACGAGTTTCATGTAGTAACGAAACATTGACAAATGCACCCAAACACTACGAAAACGCAACAAAACATGAGTTTAGGGTCCAATGGGGTGGATCGCGTGCTTTCGTTGCCAAAAATTCCGAAGCGAGCTTCGTGGCACGAACTTTTGCATTAATTGCACCAGTTCAGCCTATTTCGCACCGAGTTTCATGCAGTAACGAAACAATCCAAAATGCACCCAAACACTACAAAACGCACCAATTCATGAGTTTAGCGTCCAATGGTGTGGATCGGGTGCGTTCATTGCGAAAAACTCTGATGCGATTTCGTGGCACGAACTTCTTCATTAATTGCACCAGTTCGACCCATTTTGCACCGAGTTCTGTGTAGTAACGAAACATTGCCAAATGCACCGAAACACTACAAAATGCTCCAGAACATGAGTTTGGTTCCAATGGGGTGGATCGAGTGCGTTCTTTGCGAAAAATTCTGATGCGACTTTATGGCACAAACTTGTGCATTAATTGCACCAGTTCAACCCATTTTGCAACGAGTTTCATGTAGTAACGAAACATTGACAAATGCACCCAAACACTACGAAAACGCACCAAAACATGAGTTTAGGGTGCAATGGGGTGGATCGCGTGCTGTTCGTTGCCAAAAATTCCGATGCGAGTTCGTGGCACGAACTTTTGCATTAATTGCACCAGTTCAGCCTATTTCGCGCCGAGTTCATGAAGTAACGAAACAATCCAAAATGCACCCAAACACTACAAAATGCACCAATTCATGAGTTTAGTGTCCAATGGGGTGGATCGGGTGCGTTCATTGTGAAAAACTCTGATGCGATTTCGTGGCACGAACTTCTTCATTAATTGCACCAGTTCAACCCATTTTGCACCGAGTTCCGTGTAGTAACGAAACATTGCCAAATGCACCGAAACACTACAAAATGCTCCAGAACATGAGTTTGGTTCCAATGGGGTGGATCGAGTGCGTTCTTTGCGAAATATTCTGATGCGACTTTATGGCACAAACTTGTGCATTAATTGCACCAGTTCAACCCATTTTGCAACGAGTTTCATGTAGTAACGAAACATTGACAAATGCACCCAAACACTACGAAAACGCAACAAAACATGAGTTTAGGGTCCAATGGGGTGGATCGCGTGCTTTCGTTGCCAAAATTCCGATGCGAGTTCGTGGCACGAACTTTTGCATTAATTGCACCAGTTCAGCCTATTTCGCACCGAGTTTCATGCAGTAACGAAAACAATCCAAAATGCACCCAAACACTACAAAACGCACCAATTCATGAGTTTAGCGTCCAATGGTGTGGATCGGGTGCGTTCATTGCGAAAAACTCTGATGCGATTTCGTGGCACGAACTTCTTCATTAATTGCACCAGTTCGAACCCATTTTGCACCGAGTTCTGTGTAGTAACGAAACATTGCCAAATGCACCGAAACCACTACAAAATGCTCCAGAACATGAGTTTGGTTCCAATGGGGTGGATCGAGTGCGTTCTTTGCGAAAAATTCTGATGCGACTTTATGGCACAAACTTGTGCATTAATTGCACCAGTTCAACCCATTTTGCAACGAGTTTCATGTAGCTAACGAAACATTGACAAATGCACCCAAACACTACGAAAACGCACCAAAACATGAGTTTAGGGGTCCAATGGGTGGATGCGTGCTTTCATTGCCAAAAATTCCTGATGCGAGTTCGTGGCACGAACTTTTGCATTAATTGCACCAGTTCAGCCTATTTCGCACCGAGTTCATGCAGTAACGAAACAATCCAAAATGCACCCAAACACTACAAACGCACCAATTCATGAGTTTAGTGTCCAATGGGGTGGATCGGGTTGCGTTCATTGCGAAAAACTCTGATGCGATTTCGTGGCACGAACTTCTTCATTAATTGCACCAGTTCAACCCATTTTGCACCGAGTTCCGTGTAGTAACGAAACATTGCCAAATGCACCGAAACACTACAAAATGCTCCAGAACATGAGTTTGGTTCCAATGGGGTGGATCGAGTGCGTTCTTTGCGAAAATTCTGATGCGACTTTATGGCACAAACTTGTGCATTAATTGCACCAGTTCAACCCATTTTGCAACGAGTTTCATGTAGTAACGAAACATTGACAAATGCACCCAAACACTACGAAAACGCAACAAACATGAGTTTAGGGTCCAATGGGGTGGATCGCGTGCTTTCGTTGCCAAAAATTCCGATGCGAGCTTCGTGGCACGAACTTTTGCATTAATTGCACCAGTTCAGCCTATTTCGCACCGAGTTTCATGCAGTAACGAAACAATCCAAAATGCACCCAAACACTACAAAACGCACCAATTCATGAGTTTAGCGTCCAATGGTGTGGATCGGGTGCGTTCATTGCGAAAAACTCTGATGCGATTTCGTGGCACGAACTTCTTCATTAATTGCACCAGTTCGAACCCATTTTGCACCGAGTTCTGTGTAGTAACGAAACATTGCCAAATGCACCGAAACACTACAAAATGCTCCAGAACATGAGTTTGGTTCCAATGGGGTGGATCGAGTGCGTTCTTTGCTGAAAAATTCTGATGCGACTTTATGGCACAAACTTGTGCATTAATTGCACCAGTTCAACCCATTTTGCAACGAGTTTCATGTAGTAACGAAACATTGACAAATGCACCCAAACACTACGAAAACGCACCAAAACATGAGTTTAGGGTGCCAATGGGGTGGATTGCGTGTGTTCGTTGCTAAAAATTCCGATGCGAGTTCGTGGCACAGAACTTTTGCATTAATTGCACCAGTTCAGCCTATTTCGCGCCGAGTTCATGCAGTAACGAAACAATCCAAAATGCACCCAAACACTACAAAATGCACCAATTCATGAGTTTAGTGTCCAATGGGGTCGGATCGGGTGCGTTCATTGCGAAAAACTCTGATGCGATTTCGTGGCACGAACTTCTTCATTAATTGCACCAGTTCAACCCATTTTGCACCGAGTTCCGTGTAGTAACGAAACATTGCCAAATGCACCGAAGCACTACAAAATGCTCCAGAACATGAGTATTGGTTCCAATGGGGTGGATCGAGTGCGTTCTTTGCGAAACATTCTGATGCGACTTTATGGCACAAACTTGTGCATTAATTGCACCAGTTCAACCCATTTGCAACGAGTTTCATGTAGTAACGAAACATTGACAAATGCACCCAAACACTACGAAAACGCAACAAAACATGAGTTTAGGGTCCAATTGGGTGGATCGCGTGCTTTCAGTTGCCAAAAATTCCGAGCGAGCTCGTGGCACGAACTTTGCATTAATTGCAGCAGTTCAGCCTATTTCGACATCCGAGTTTCCCTTTGCAGTAACGAAACAATCCAAAATGCACCCAAACCTACAAAACGCACCAATTCATGAGTTATGCGTCCAATGGTGTGGATCGGGTGCGTTCATTGGCGAAAAACTCTGATGCGATTTCGTGGCACGAACTTCTTCATTAATTGCCACCAGTTCGACCCATTTTGCACCGAGTTCTGTGTAGTAACGAAACATTGCCAAATGCACCGAAACACTACACAATGCTCCCCGAACATGAGTTTGGTTCCAATGGGTGGACGAGAGTGCGTTCGTTGTGAAAAATTCTGATGCCACTATTATGGCACAAACTTGTGCATTAATTGCACCAGTTCAACCCATTTTGCAACGAGTTTCATGTAGTAACGAAACATTACAAATGCACCCAACACTACGAAAACGCACAAAACATGAGTTTAGGGTGCAATGGGGTGGATCGCGTGCTTTCGATTGCCAAAAATTCCGATGCGTTCGTGGCACGAACTTTTCATTAATTGCACCAGTTCAGCCTTTTCGCGCACCGTTCATGAAGTAACGAAACATCCAAATGCACCCCACTACACAAAAAGCCCATTCATGAGTTTAGTGTCCAATGGGGTGGATCGGGCGTTCATTTGAAAAACTCTGATGCGATTTCGTGGCACAACTTTCATTAATTGCACCAGTTCAACCCATTTTGCACCGAGTTTGTAGTAACGAAAATTGCCAAATGCACCCGAAACACTACAAAATGCTCGAACATGAGTTTGGTTCCAATGGTGGATCGAGTGCGTTCGTTGCGAAAATTCTGATGCGACTTTATGGCACAACTTGTGCATTAATTGCACCAGTTCAACCATTTTGCAACGAGTTTCATGTAGTAACGAAACATTGACAAAATGCACCCAAACACTACGAAAACGCAACAAAACATGAGT
>NW_024376659.1:0-34459 GCF_016808335.1 Panicum virgatum
AATTGCACCAGTTGACCCCATTTTAACGAGTTTGATGCAGTTATGAAACGATCCCAAATGCCAAACACTATGAACGCACCAAAACATGAGTTTAGCGGTCCAATGGAGTGGATTGGGTGCGTTCGTTGCGAAAAATCCCGATGTCTTCGTGGCACGAACTTTTGCATTAATTGCACCAGTTCACCCTGTTTGCATCGAGTTTCATGCAGTTACGAAAATCCCAAATGCAGCCAAACACTATGCAACGCACCAAAACATGAGTTTAGGGTCCAATGGGTGGATTGGGTGCGTTCGTTGCGAAAAAATCCCGACACTTCGTGCACGAACTTTTGCATTAATTGCACCAGTTCACCCTGTTTTGCATCGAGTTTCATGCATTAAAAATCCCAAATGCTCCAAACACTATGCAACGCACCAAAACATGAGTTTAGGGTCCAATGGAGTGGATTGGGTGTTTGTTGCGAGAAATCCCGTGACTTTGACGAACTTTTGCATTAATTGCACCAGTTCACCCTGTTTTGCATCGAGTTTCATGCAGTTACGAAATGATCCAAATGCACCAACACTATGCAACGCACCAAAACATGAGTTTAGGTCCAATGAGTGGATTGGGTGCGTTCGTTGCGAAAAATCCCACGTGACTTCGTGGCACCTATTTTTGCGAGTTTCATGCAGTTACAAACGATCCCAAATGCACCAAACACTATGCAACGCACCAAAACATGAGTTTAGGGTCCAATGGAGTGGATTGGGTGCATTCGTTGCGAAAAAATCCCGACGTGACTTCGTGGCACAACTTTTGCATTAATTGCACCAGTTCAATTTTGCATGTTTTCGTTACGAAACGATCCCAAATGCACAAACACTACGAAACGCACCAAAACATGAGTTTTGGGTCCAATGGAGTGGATTGGGTGTGTTCGTTGCGAAAAAACCCGACTTCGTGACGACTTTTGCATTAATTGCACCAGTTCACCCTGTTTCATCGAGTTTCATGCAGTTACGAAACTCCCAATGCACCCAAACACTATGCAACGCTCCAAAACATGAGTTTAGGGTCCAATGGAGTGGATTGGGTGCATTTTGCGAAAAATCCCGAACTTCGCGGCACTTTTGCATTAATTGCACACCATTTCACCCTGTTTTGCATCGAGTTTCATGCAGTTACGAAACGATCCCAAATGCACCAAACACTATGCAACGCACCAAAACATGAGTTTAGGGTCCAATGGAGTGGATTGGGTGCGTTCATTGCGAAAAATCCCGACGTGACTTCGTGGCACGAACTTTTGCATTAATTGCACCAGTTCACCCTTTGCATCGAGTTTCATGCAGTTAGGAACGACCCAAATGCACAAACACTATGCAACGCACCAAAACATGAGTTTAGGGTCCAATGGAGTGGATTGGTGCGTTCGTTGCGAAAAATCCCGACGTGACTTCGTGGCACGAACTTTTGCATTAATTGCACCAGTTCACCCTGTTTTGCATCGAGTTTCAGCAATTTAGGAACAATCCCAAATGCACCCAAACACTATGCAACGCACCAAAACATGAGTTTAGGGGTCCAATGTGGTGGACTGGTGCGTTCGTTTGCGAAAAATCCCGACGTGACTTCGTGGCACGAACTTATGCATTAATTGCAACCAGTTGACCCCATTTTACAACGAGTTTGATGCAGCTATGAAACGATCCCAAATGCTGCCAAACACTATGAGAACGCACCAAAACATGAGTTTAGCGTCCAATGGAGGGGATTGGGTGCGTTCGTTGCGAAAAATCCCAATGTCACTTCGTGGCACGAACTTTTGCATTAATTGCACCAGTTCACCCTGTTTTGCATCGAGTTTCATGCAGTTACGAAATGGTCCCAAATGCAGCCAAACACTATGCAACGCACCAAAACATGAGTTTAGGGTCCAATGTGGTGGATTGGGTGCGTTCGTTGCGAAAAATCCCGACGTGACTTCGTGGCACGAACTTTTGCATTAATTGCACCAGTTCACCCTGTTTTGCAACGTGTTTGATGCAGTTATGAAACAATCCCAAATGCTGACAAACACTATGAAACGCACCAAAACATGAGTTTTGGGTCCAATGGAGTGGATTGGGTGTGTTCGTTCCGAAAAAACCCGATGTTACTTCGTGACATGAACTTTTGCATTAATTGCACCAGTTCACCCTGTTTTGCATCGAGTTTCATGCAGTTACGAAATGATCACAAATGCAGCCAAACACTATGCAACGCACCAAAACATGAGTTTAGGGTCTAATGGAGTGGATTGGGTGCGTTTGTTGCGAAAAAATCCCGATTTCACTTCGTGGCACGAACTGTTGCATTAATTGCACCAGTTCACCCTGTTTTGCATCGAGTTTCATGCAGTTACGAAATGATCCCAAATGCAGCCAAACACTATGCAACGCACCAAAACATGAGTTGAGGGTCCAATGGAGTGGATTGGGTACATTTGTTGTGAGAAATCCCGACGTGACTTCATGGCACTAACTTTTGCATTAATTGCACCAGTTCAACCTATTTTGCATCGTGTTTCATGTAGTTACGAAACGATCCCAAATGCATCCAAACACTACGCAACGCACCAAAACATGAGTTTTGGGTCCAATGCAGTGGATTGGGTGCGTTCGTTGCGAAAAAATCCCGACGTGACTTCGTGGCACCCTGTTTTTCGTCGAGTTTCATGCAGTTACGAAACTTTCCCAATTGCACCCAAACAATATGCAATGCTCCAAAACATGAGTTTAGGGTCCAATGGAGTGGATTGGGTGCATTAGTTGCTAAAAATCCCGACGTGACTTCGCGGCACGATCTTTTGCATTAATTGCACCGGTTCACCCTGTTTTGCATCGAGTTTCATGCAGTTATGAAACGATCTCAAATGCACCCAAACACAATGCAACGCACCAAAACATGAGTTTAGGGTAGAATGGAGTGGATTGGGTGCGTTCATTGTGAAAAATCCCGGCGTGACTTCGTGGCATGAACTTTTGCATTAATTGCACCAGTTCACCCTGTTTTGCATCGAGTTTCATGCAGTTAGGAAAACAATCCCAAATGCACCCAAACACTATGCAACGCACCAAAACATGAGTTTAGGGTCCAATGTGGTGGAATGGTGCGTTCGTTGCGAAAAATCCCGACGTGACTTCGTGGCACGAACTTATGCATTAATTGCACCAGTTGACCCCAATTTGCAACGAGTTTGACGCAGTTATGAAACGATCCCAAATGCTAACAAACACTATGAAACGCACCAAAACATGAGTTTTGGGTCCAATGGAGTGGATTGGGTGTGTTCGTTGCGAAAAAAACCCGATGTTACTTCGTGACATGAACTTTTGCATTAATTGCACCAGTTCACCCTGTTTTGCATCGAGTTTCATGCAGTTACGAAACGATCCCAAATGCAGCCAAACACTATGCAACGCACCAAAACATGAGTTTAGGGTCCAATGGAGTGGATTGGGTGCCTTTTTTGCAAAAAAATCCCGATTTCACTTCGTAGCACGAACTTTTGCATTAATTGCACAAGTTCACCCTGTTTTGCATCAAGTTTCATGCAGTTACGAAAATGATCCCAAATGCATCCAAACACTATGCAACGCACCAAAACATGAGTTTAGGGTCCAATGCAGTGGATTGGGTGCATTTGTTGCGAGAAATCCCGACGTGACTTCATAGCACGAACTTTTGCATTAATTGCACCAGTTCAACCTATTTTGCATCGAGTTTCATGCAGTTACGAAACGATCCCAAATGCATCCAAACACTACGCAACGCACCAAAACATGAGTTTATGGTCCAATGCAGTGGATTGGGTGCGTTCGTTGTGAAAAATCCCGACGTGACTTCGTGGCACCCTATTTTTCGTCGAGTTTCATGCAGTTACGAAACTTTCCCAATTGCACCCAAACACTATGCAATGCTCCAAAACATGAGTTTAGGGTCCAATGGAGTCGATTGGGTGCATTCATTGCGAAAAATCCCGACGTGACTTCGTGGCACGAACTTATGCATTAATTGCACCAGTTGACCCCAATTTGCAACGAGTTTGACGCAGTTATGAAACGATCCCAAATGCTGACAAACACTACGAAACGCACCAAAACATGAGTTTTGGATCCAATGGAGTGGATTGGGTGTGTTCGTTGCGAAAAAAACCCGATGTTACTTCGTGACATGAACTTTTGCATTAATTGCACCAGTTCACCCTGTTTTGCATCGAGTTTCATGCAGTTACGAAACGATCCCAATTGCACCCAAACACTATGCAATGCTCCAAAACATGAGTTTAGGGTCCAATGGAGTGGATTGGGTGCATTAGTTGCGAAAAATCCCGACGTGACTTCGCGGCACGAACTTTTGCATTAATTGCACCAGTTCACCCTGTTTTGCATCGAGTTTCATGCAGTTACGAAATGGTCCCAAATGCAGCCAAACACTATGCAACGCACCAAAACATGAGTTTAGGGTCCAATGTGGTGGATTGGGTGCGTTCATTGCGAAAAATCCCGACGTGACTTCGTGGCACGAACTTATGCATTAATTGCACCAGTTGACCCCAATTTGCAACGAGTTTGACGCAGTTATGAAACGATCCCAAATGCTGACAAACACTATGAAACGCACCAAAACATGAGTTTTGGATCCAATGGAGTGGATTGGGTGCGTTCGTTGTGAAAAATCCCGGCGTGACTTCGTGGCACGAACTTTTGCATTAATTGCACCAGTTCACCCTGTTTTGCATCGAGTTTCATGCAGTTAGGAAACAATCCCAAATGCACCCAAACACTATGCAACGCACCAAAACATGAGTTTAGGGTCCAATGTGGTGGACTGGTGCGTTCGTTGCGAAAAATCCCGACGTGACTTCGTGGCACGAACTTATGCATTAATTGCACCAGTTGACCCCATTTTACAACGAGTTTGATGCAGCTATGAAACGATCCCAAATGCTGCCAAACACTATGAAACGCACCAAAACATGAGTTTAGCGTCCAATGGAGTGGATTGGGTGCGTTCGTTGCGAAAAATCCCAATGTCACTTCGTGGCACGAACTTTTGCATTAATTGCACCAGTTCACCCTGTTTTGCATCGAGTTTCATGCAGTTACGAAATGGTCCCAAATGCAGCCAAACACTATGCAACGCACCAAAACATGAGTTTAGGGTCCAATGTGGGGGATTGGGTGCGTTCGTTGCGAAAAATCCCGACGTGACTTCGTGGCACGAACTTATGCATTAATTGCACCAGTTGACCCCATTTTGCAACGTGTTTGATGCAGTTATGAAACAATCCCAAATGCTGACAAACACTATGAAACGCACCAAAACATGAGTTTTGGGTCCAATGGAGTGGATTGGGTGTGTTCGTTCCGAAAAAACCCGATGTTACTTCGTGACATGAACTTTTGCATTAATTGCACCAGTTCACCCTGTTTTGCATCGAGTTTCATGCAGTTACGAAATGATCACAAATGCAGCCAAACACTATGCAACGCACCAAAACATGAGTTTAGGGTCTAATGGAGTGGATTGGGTGCGTTTGTTGCGAAAAATCCCGATTTCACTTCGTGGCACGAACTGTTGCATTAATTGCACCAGTTCACCCTGTTTTGCATCGAGTTTCATGCAGTTACGAAATGATCCCAAATGCAGCCAAACACTATGCAACGCACCAAAACATGAGTTGAGGGTCCAATGGAGTGGATTGGGTACATTTGTTGTGAGAAATCCCGACGTGACTTCATGGCACTAACTTTTGCATTAATTGCACCAGTTCAACCTATTTTGCATCGTGTTTCATGTAGTTACGAAACGATCCCAAATGCATCCAAACACTACGCAACGCACCAAAACATGAGTTTTGGGTCCAATGCAGTGGATTGGGTGCGTTCGTTGCGAAAAATCCCGACGTGACTTCGTGGCACCCTGTTTTTCGTCGAGTTTCATGCAGTTACGAAACTTTCCCAATTGCACCCAAACACTATGCAATGCTCCAAAACATGAGTTTAGGGTCCAATGGAGTGGATTGGGTGCATTAGTTGCGAAAAATCCCGACGTGACTTCGCGGCACGATCTTTTGCATTAATTGCACCGGTTCACCCTGTTTTGCATCGAGTTTCATGCAGTTATGAAACGATCTCAAATGCACCCAAACACAATGCAACGCACCAAAACATGAGTTTAGGGTAGAATGGAGTGGATTGGGTGCGTTCGTTGTGAAAAATCCCGGCGTGACTTCGTGGCACGAACTTTTGCATTAATTGCACCAGTTCACCCTGTTTTGCATCGAGTTTCATGCAGTTAGGAAAACAATCCCAAATGCACCCAAACACTATGCAACGCACCAAAACATGAGTTTAGGGTCCAATGTGGTGGACTGGTGCGTTCGTTGCGAAAAATCCCGACGTGACTTCGTGGCACGAACTTATGCATTAATTGCACCAGTTGACCCCAATTTGCAACGAGTTTGACGCAGTTATGAAACGATCCCAAATGCTAACAAACACTATGAAACGCACCAAAACATGAGTTTTGGGTCCAATGGAGTGGATTGGGTGTGTTCGTTGCGAAAAAACCCGATGTTACTTCGTGACATGAACTTTTGCATTAATTGCACCAGTTCACCCTGTTTTGCATCGAGTTTCATGCAGTTACGAAACGATCCCAAATGCAGCCAAACACTATGCAACGCACCAAAACATGAGTTTAGGGTCCAATGGAGTGGATTGGGTGCCTTTGTTGCAAAAAATCCCGATTTCACTTCGTAGCACGAACTTTTGCATTAATTGCACAAGTTCACCCTGTTTTGCATCAAGTTTCATGCAGTTACGAAATGATCCCAAATGCATCCAAACACTATGCAACGCACCAAAACATGAGTTTAGGGTCCAATGCAGTGGATTGGGTGCATTTGTTGCGAGAAATCCCGACGTGACTTCATAGCACGAACTTTTGCATTAATTGCACCAGTTCAACCTATTTTGCATCGAGTTTCATGCAGTTACGAAACGATCCCAAATGCATCCAAACACTACGCAATGCACCAAAACATGAGTTTATGGTTCAATGCAGTGGATTGGGTTCGTTCGTTGTGAAAAATCCCGACGTGACTTCGTGGCACCCTATTTTTCGTCGAGTTTCATGCAGTTACGAAACTTTCCCAATTGCACCCAAACACTATGCAATGCTCCAAAACAAGAGTTTAAGGTCCAATGGAGTCGATTGGGTGCATTCATTGCGAAAAATCCGGACGTGACTTCGTGGCACGAACTTATGCATTAATTGCACCAGTTGACCCCAATTTGCAACGAGTTTGACGCAGTTATGAAACAATCCCAAATGCTGACAAACACTATGAAACGCACCAAAACATGAGTTTTGGATCCAATGGAGTGGATTGGGTGTGTTCGTTGCGAAAAAAACCCGATGTTACTTCGTGACATGAACTTTTGCATTAATTGCACCAGTTCACCCTGTTTTGCATCGAGTTTCATGCAGTTACGAAACGATCCCAATTGCACCCAAACACTATGCAATGCTCCAAAACATGAGTTTAGGGTCCAATGGAGTGGATTGGGTGCATTAGTTGCGAAAAATCCCGACGTGACTTCGCGGCACGAACTTTTGCATTAATTGCACCAGTTCACCCTGTTTTGCATCGAGTTTCATGCAGTTACGAAATGGTCCCAAATGCAGCCAAAGACTATGCAACGCACCAAAACATGAGTTTAGGGTCCAATGTGGTGGATTGGGTGCGTTCATTGCGAAAAATCCCGACGTGACTTCGTGGCACGAACTTATGCATTAATTGCACCAGTTGACCCCAATTTGCAACGAGTTTGATGCAGTTATGAAACAATCCCAAACGCTGACAAACACTATGAAACGCACCAAAACATGAGTTTTGGATCCAATGGAGTGGATTGGGTGCGTTCGTTGTGAAAAATCCCGGCGTGACTTCGTGGCACGAACTTTTGCATTAATTGCACCAGTTCACCCTGTTTTGCATCGAGTTTCATGCAGTTACGAAACGATCCCAAATGCAGCCAAACACTATGCAACGCACCAAAACATGAGTTTAGGGTCCAATGGAGTGGATTGGGTGCCTTTGTTGCAAAAAATCCCGATTTCACTTCGTAGCACGAACTTTTGCATTAATTGCACAAGTTCACCCTGTTTTGCATCAAGTTTCATGCAGTTACGAAATGATCCCAAATGCATCCAAACACTATGCAACGCACCAAAACATGAGTTTAGGGTCCAATGCAGTGGATTGGGTGCATTTGTTGCGAGAAATCCCGACGTGACTTCATAGCACGAACTTTTGCATTAATTGCACCAGTTCAACCTATTTTGCATCGAGTTTCATGCAGTTACGAAACGATCCCAAATGCATCCAAACACTACGCAATGCACCAAAACATGAGTTTATGGTTCAATGCAGTGGATTGGGTTCGTTCGTTGTGAAAAATCCCGACGTGACTTCGTGGCACCCTATTTTTCGTCGAGTTTCATGCAGTTACGAAACTTTCCCAATTGCACCCAAACACTATGCAATGCTCCAAAACATGAGTTTAAGGTCCAATGGAGTCGATTGGGCATTCATTGCGAAAAATCCGGACGTGACTTCGTGGCACGAACTTATGCATTAATTGCACCAGTTGACCCCAATTTGCAACGAGTTTGACGCAGTTATGAAACGATCCCAAATGCTGACAAACACTATGAAACGCACCAAAACATGAGTTTTGGATCCAATGGAGTGGATTGGGTGTGTTCGTTGCGAAAAAACCCGATGTTACTTCGTGACATGAACTTTTGCATTAATTGCACCAGTTCACCCTGTTTTGCATCGAGTTTCATGCAGTTACGAAACGATCCCAATTGCACCCAAACACTATGCAATGCTCCAAAACATGAGTTTAGGGTCCAATGGAGTGGATTGGGTGCATTAGTTGCGAAAAATCCCGACGTGACTTCGCGGCACGAACTTTTGCATTAATTGCACCAGTTCACCCTGTTTTGCATCGAGTTTCATGCAGTTACGAAATGGTCCCAAATGCAGCCAAAGACTATGCAACGCACCAAAACATGAGTTTAGGGTCCAATGTGGTGGATTTGGTGCGTTCATTGCGAAAAAATCCCGACGTGACTTCGTGGCACGAACTTATGCATTAATTGCACCAGTTGACCCCAATTTGCAACGAGTTTGATGCAGTTATGAAACAATCCCAAACGCTGACAAACACTATGAAACGCACCAAAACATGAGTTTTGGATCCAATGGAGTGGATTGGGTGCGTTCGTTGTGAAAAATCCCGGCGTGACTTCGTGGCACGAACTTTTGCATTAATTGAACCAGTTCACCCTGTTTTGCATCGAGTTTCATGCAGTTAGGAAACAATCCCAAATGCACCCAAACACTATGCAACGCACCAAAACATGAGTTTAGGGTCCAATGTGGTGGACTGGTGCGTTCGTTGCGAAAAATCCCGACGTGACTTCGTGGCACGAACTTATGCATTAATTGCACTAGTTGACCCCATTTTACAACGAGTTTGATGCAGCTATGAAACGATCCCAAATGCTGCCAAACACTATGAAACGCACCAAAACATGAGTTTAGCATCCAATGGAGTGGATTGGGTGCGTTCGTTTCGAAAAAATCCCAATGTCACTTCGTGGCACGAACTTTTGCATTAATTGCACCAGTTCACCCTGTTTTGCATCGAGTTTCATGCAGTTACGAAATGGTCCCAAATGCAGCCAAACACTATGCAACGCACCAAAACATGAGTTTAGGGTCCAATGTGGGGGATTGGGTGCGTTCGTTGCGAAAAATCCCGACGTGACTTCGTGGCACGAACTTATGCATTAATTGCACCAGTTGACCCCATTTTGCAACGTGTTTGATGCAGTTATGAAACAATCCCAAATGCTGACAAACACTATGAAACGCACCAAAACATGAGTTTTGGGTCCAATGGAGTGGATTGGGTGTGTTCGTTCCGAAAAAACCCGATGTTACTTCGTGACATGAACTTTTGCATTAATTGCACCAGTTCACCCTGTTTTGCATCGAGTTTCATGCAGTTACGAAATGATCACAAATGCAGCCAAACACTATGCAACGCACCAAAACATGAGTTTAGGGTCTAATGGAGTGGATTGGGTGTGTTTGTTGCGAAAAATCCCGATTTCACTTCGTGGCACGAACTGTTGCATTAATTGCTCCAGTTCACCCTGTTTTGCATCGAGTTTCATGCAGTTACGAAATGATCCCAAATGCAGCCAAACACTATGCAACGCACCAAAACATGAGTTGAGGGTCCAATGGAGTGGATTGGGTACATTTGTTGTGAGAAATCCCGACGTGACTTCATGGCACTAACTTTTGCATTAATTGCACCAGTTCAACCTATTTTGCATCGTGTTTCATGTAGTTACGAAACGATCCCAAATGCATCCAAACACTACGCAACGCACCAAAACATGAGTTTTGGGTCCAATGCAGTGGATTGGGTGCGTTCGTTGCGAAAAATCCCGACGTGACTTCGTGGCACCCTGTTTTTCGTCGAGTTTCATGCAGTTACGAAACTTTCCCAATTGCACCCAAACACTATGCAATGCTCCAAAACATGAGTTTAGGGTCCAATGGAGTGGATTGGGTGCATTAGTTGCGAAAAATCCCGACGTGACTTCGCGGCACGATCTTTTGCATTAATTGCACCGGTTCACCCTGTTTTGCATCGAGTTTCATGCAGTTATGAAACGATCTCAAATGCACCCAAACACAATGCAACGCACCAAAACATGAGTTTAGGGTAGAATGGAGTGGATTGGGTGCGTTCGTTGTGAAAAATCCCGGCGTGACTTCGTGGCACGAACTTTTGCATTAATTGCACCAGTTCACCCTGTTTTGCATCGAGTTTCATGCAGTTAGGAAAACAATCCCAAATGCACCCAAACACTATGCAACGCACCAAAACATGAGTTTAGGGTCCAATGTGGTGGACTTGTGCGTTCGTTGCGAAAAATCCCGACGTGACTTCGTGGCACGAACTTATGCATTAATTGCACCAGTTGACCCCAATTTGCAACGAGTTTGACGCAGTTATGAAACGATCCCAAATGCTAACAAACACTATGAAACGCACCAAAACATGAGTTTTGGGTCCAATGGAGTGGATTGGGTGTGTTCGTTGCGAAAAAACCCGATGTTACTTCGTGACATGAACTTTTGCATTAATTGCACCAGTTCACCCTGTTTTGCATCGAGTTTCATGCAGTTACGAAACGATCCCAAATGCAGCCAAACACTATGCAACGCACCAAAACATGAGTTTAGGGTCCAATGGAGTGGATTGGGTGCCTTTGTTGCAAAAATCCCGATTTCACTTCGTAGCACGAACTTTTGCATTAATTGCACAAGTTCACCCTGTTTTGCATCAAGTTTCATGCAGTTACGAAATGATCCCAAATGCATCCAAACACTATGCAACGCACCAAAACATGAGTTTAGGGTCCAATGCAGTGGATTGGGTGCATTTGTTGCGAGAAATCCCGACGTGACTTCATAGCACGAACTTTTGCATTAATTGCACCAGTTCAACCTATTTTGCATCGAGTTTCATGCAGTTACGAAACGATCCCAAATGCATCCAAACAATACGCAATGCAGCAAAACATGAGTTTATGGTTCAATGCAGTGGATTGGGTTCGTTCGTTGTGAAAAATCCCGACGTGACTTCGTGGCACCCTATTTTTCGTCGAGTTTCATGCAGTTACGAAACTTTCCCAATTGCACCCAAACACTATGCAATGCTCCAAAACATGAGTTTAAGGTCCAATGGAGTCGATTGGGTGCATTCATTGCGAAAAATCCGGACGTGACTTCGTGGCACGAACTTATGCATTAATTGCACCAGTTGACCCCAATTTGCAACGAGTTTGACGCAGTTATGAAACGATCCCAAATGCTGACAAACACTATGAAACGCACCAAAACATGAGTTTTGGATCCAATGGAGTGGATTGGGTGTGTTCGTTGCGAAAAAACCCGATGTTACTTCGTGACATGAACTTTTGCATTAATTGCACCAGTTCACCCTGTTTTGCATCGAGTTTCATGCAGTTACGAAACGATCCCAATTGCACCCAAACACTATGCAATGCTCCAAAACATGAGTTTAGGGTCCAATGGAGTGGATTGGGTGCATTAGTTGCGAAAAATCCCGACGTGACTTCGCGGCACGAACTTTTGCATTAATTGCACCAGTTCACCCTGTTTTGCATCGAGTTTCATGCAGTTACGAAATGGTCCCAAATGCAGCCAAAGACTATGCAACGCACCAAAACATGAGTTTAGGGTCCAATGTGGTGGATTGGGTGCGTTCGTTGCGAAAAATCCCGACGTGACTTCGTGGCACGAACTTATGCATTAATTGCACCAGTTGACCCCAATTTGCAACGAGTTTGATGCAGTTATGAAACAATCCCAAACGCTGACAAACACTATGAAACGCACCAAAACATGAGTTTTGGATCCAATGGAGTGGATTGGGTGCGTTCGTTGTGAAAAATCCCGGCGTGACTTCGTGGCACGAACTTTTGCATTAATTGCACCAGTTCACCCTGTTTTGCATCGAGTTTCATGCAGTTACGAAACGATCCCAAATGCTGCCAAACACTATGCAACGCACCAAAACATGAGTTTAGGGTCCAATGGAGTGGATTGGGTGCCTTTGTTGCCAAAAATCCCGATTTCACTTCGTAGCACGAACTTTTGCATTAATTGCACAAGTTCACCCTGTTTTGCATCAAGTTTCATGCAGTTACGAAATGATCCCAAATGCATCCAAACACTATGCAACGCACCAAAACATGAGTTTAGGGTCCAATGCAGTGGATTGGGTGCATTTGTTGCGAGAAATCCCGACGTGACTTCATAGCACGAACTTTTGCATTAATTGCACCAGTTCAACCTATTTTGCATCGAGTTTCATGCAGTTACGAAACGATCCCAAATGCATCCAAACACTACGCAACGCACCAAAACATGAGTTTATGGTCCAATGCAGTGGATTGGGTGCGTTCGTTGTGAAAAATCCCGACGTGACTTCGTGGCACCCTATTTTTCGTCGAGTTTCATGCAGTTAAAAACTTTCCCAATTGCACCCAAACACTATGCAATGCTCCAAAACATGAGTTTAGGGTCCAATGGAGTCGATTGGGTGCA
The DNA here is from genome assembly GCF_016808335.1 of Panicum virgatum. NCBI lineage: Eukaryota > Viridiplantae > Streptophyta > Magnoliopsida > Poales > Poaceae > Panicum > Panicum virgatum. The sequence goes on from NW_024376659.1 coordinate 13,263, forward strand.
TTCATTGCGAAAAATCCCGACGTGACTTCGTGGCACGAACTTTGCATTAATTGCACCAGTTGACCCCAATTTGCACGAGTTTGACAGTTATGAAACGATCCCAAATGCTGACAAACACTATGAAACGCACCAAAACATGAGTTTGGATCCAATGGAGTGGATTGGGTGTGTTCGTTGTGAAAAAATCCCGATGTTACTTCGTGACATGAACTTTTGCATTAATTGCACCAGTTCACCCTGTTTTGCATCGAGTTTCATGCAGTTACGAAACGATCCCAATTGCACCCAAACACTATGCAATGCTCCAAAACATGAGTTTAGGGTCCAATGGAGTGGATTGGGTGCATTAGTTGCGAAAAATCCCGACGTGACTTCGCGGCACGAACTTTTGCATTAATTGCACCAGTTCACCCTGTTTTGCATCGAGTTTCATGCAGTTACGAAATGGTCCCAAATGCAGCCAAACACTATGCAACGCACCAAAACATGAGTTTAGGGTCCAATGTGGTGGTTTGGGTGCGTTCATTGCGAAAAATCCCGACGTGACTTCGTGGCACGAACTTATGCATTAATTGCACCAGTTGACCCCAATTTGCAACGAGTTTGACGCAGTTATGAAACGATCCCAAATGCTGACAAACACTATGAAACGCACCAAAACATGAGTTTTGGATCCAATGGAGTGGATTGGGTGCGTTCGTTGTGAAAAATCCCGGCGTGACTTCGTGGCACGAACTTTTGCATTAATTGCACCAGTTCACCCTGTTTTGCATCGAGTTTCATGCAGTTAGGAAACAATCCCAAATGCACCCAAACACTATGCAACGCACCAAAACATGAGTTTAGGGTCCAATGTGGGGGATTGGGTGCGTTCGTTGCGAAAAATCCCGACGTGACTTCGTGGCACGAACTTATGCATTAATTGCACCAGTTGACCCCATTTTGCAACGTGTTTGATGCAGTTATGAAACAATCCCAAATGCTGACAAACACTATGAAACGCACCAAAACATGAGTTTTGGGTCCAATGGAGTGGATTGGGTGTGTTCGTTCCGAAAAAACCCGATGTTACTTCGTGACATGAACTTTTGCATTAATTGCACCAGTTCACCCTGTTTTGCATCGAGTTTCATGCAGTTACGAAATGATCACAAATGCAGCCAAACACTATGCAACGCACCAAAACATGAGTTTAGGGTCTAATGGAGTGGATTGGGTGCGTTTGTTGCGAAAAATCCCGATTTCACTTCGTGGCACGAACTGTTGCATTAATTGCACCAGTTCACCCTGTTTTGCATCGAGTTTCATGCAGTTACGAAATGATCCCAAATGCAGCCAAACACTATGCAACGCACCAAAACATGAGTTGAGGGTCCAATGGAGTGGATTGGGTACATTTGTTGTGAGAAATCCCGACGTGACTTCATGGCACTAACTTTTGCATTAATTGCACCAGTTCAACCTATTTTGCATCGTGTTTCATGTAGTTACGAAACGATCCCAAATGCATCCAAACACTACGCAACGCACCAAAACACTGAGTTTTGGGTCCAATGCAGTGGATTGGGTGCGTTCGTTGCGAAAAATCCCGACGTGACTTCGTGGCACCCTGTTTTTCGTCGAGCTTCATGCAGTTACGAAACTTTCCCAATTGCACCCAAACACTATGCAATGCTCCAAAACATGAGTTTAGGGTCCAATGGAGTGGATTGGGTGCATTAGTTGCGAAAAATCCCGACGTGACTTCGCGGCACGAACTTTTGCATTAATTGCACCGGTTCACCCTATTTTGCATCGAGTTTCATGCAGTTATGAAACGATCTCAAATGCACCCAAACACAATGCAACGCACCAAAACATGAGTTTAGGGTAGAATGGAGTGGATTGGGTGCGTTCGTTGTGAAAAATCCCGGCGTGACTTCGTGGCACGAACTTTTGCATTAATTGCACCAGTTCACCCTGTTTTGCATCGAGTTTCATGCAGTTAGGAAAACAATCCCAAATGCACCCAAACACTATGCAACGCACCAAAACATGAGTTTAGGGTCCAATGTGGTGGACTGGTGCGTTCGTTGCGAAAAATCCCGACGTGACTTCGTGGCACGAACTTATGCATTAATTGCACCAGTTGACCCCAATTTGCAACGAGTTTGACGCAGTTATGAAACGATCCCAAATGCTAACAAACACTATGAAACGCACCAAAACATGAGTTTTGGGTCCAATGGAGTGGATTGGGTGTGTTCGTTGCGAAAAAACCCGATGTTACTTCGTGACATGAACTTTTGCATTAATTGCACCAGTTCACCCTGTTTTGCATCGAGTTTCATGCAGTTACGAAACGATCCCAAATGCAGCCAAACACTATGCAACGCACCAAAACATGAGTTTAGGGTCCAATGGAGTGGATTGGGTGCCTTTGTTGCAAAAAATCCCGATTTCACTTCGTAGCACGAACTTTTGCATTAATTGCACAAGTTCACCCTGTTTTGCATCAAGTTTCATGCAGTTACGAAATGATCCCAAATGCATCCAAACACTATGCAACGCACCAAAACATGAGTTTAGGGTCCAATGCAGTGGATTGGGTGCATTTGTTGCGAGAAATCCCGACGTGACTTCATAGCACGAACTTTTGCATTAATTGCACCAGTTCAACCTATTTTGCATCGAGTTTCATGCAGTTACGAAACGATCCCAAATGCATCCAAACACTACGCAATGCACCAAAACATGAGTTTATGGTTCAATGCAGTGGATTGGGTTCGTTCGTTGTGAAAAATCCCGACGTGACTTCGTGGCACCCTATTTTTCGTCGAGTTTCATGCAGTTACGAAACTTTCCCAATTGCACCCAAACACTATGCAATGCTCCAAAACATGAGTTTAAGGGTCCAATGGAGTCGATTGGGTGCATTCATTGCGAAAAATCCGGACGTGACTTCGTGGCACGAACTTATGCATTAATTGCACCAGTTGACCCCAATTTGCAACGAGTTTGACGCAGTTATGAAACGATCCCAAATGCTGACAAACACTATGAAACGCACCAAAACATGAGTTTTGGATCCAATGGAGTGGATTGGGTGTGTTCGTTGCGAAAAAAACCCGATGTTACTTCGTGACATGAACTTTTGCATTAATTGCACCAGTTCACCCTGTTTTGCATCGAGTTTCATGCAGTTACGAAACGATCCCAATTGCACCCAAACACTATGCAATGCTCCAAAACATGAGTTTAGGGTCCAATGGAGTGGATTGGGTGCATTAGTTGCGAAAAATCCCGACGTGACTTCGCGGCACGAACTTTTGCATTAATTGCACCAGTTCACCCTGTTTTGCATCGAGTTTCATGCAGTTACGAAATGGTCCCAAATGCAGCCAAACACTATGCAACGCACCAAAACATGAGTTTAGGGTCCAATGTGGTGGTTTGGGTGCGTTCATTGCGAAAAATCCCGACGTGACTTCGTGGCACGAACTTATGCATTAATTGCACCAGTTGACCCCAATTTGCAACGAGTTTGACGCAGTTATGAAACGATCCCAAATGCTGACAAACACTATGAAACGCACCAAAACATGAGTTTTGGATCCAATGGAGTGGATTGGGTGCGTTCGTTGTGAAAAATCCCGGCGTGACTTCGTGGCACGAACTTTTGCATTAATTGCACCAGTTCACCCTGTTTTGCATCGAGTTTCATGCAGTTAGGAAACAATCCCAAATGCACCCAAACACTATGCAACGCACCAAAACATGAGTTTAGGGTCCAATGTGGTGGACTGGTGCGTTCGTTGCGAAAAATCCCGACGTGACTTCGTGGCACGAACTTATGCATTAATTGCACCAGTTGACCCCATTTTACAACGAGTTTGATGCAGCTATGAAACGATCCCAAATGCTGCCAAACACTATGAAACGCACCAAAACATGAGTTTAGCGTCCAATGGAGTGGATTGGGTGCGTTCGTTGCGAAAAATCCCAATGTCACTTCGTGGCACGAACTTTTGCATTAATTGCACCAGTTCACCCTGTTTTGCATCGAGTTTCATGCAGTTACGAAATGGTCCCAAATGCAGCCAAACACTATGCAACGCACCAAAACATGAGTTTAGGGTCCAATGTGGGGGATTGGGTGCGTTCGTTGCGAAAAATCCCGACGTGACTTCGTGGCACGAACTTATGCATTAATTGCACCAGTTGACCCCATTTTGCAACGTGTTTGATGCAGTTATGAAACAATCCCAAATGCTGACAAACACTATGAAACGCACCAAAACATGAGTTTTGGGTCCAATGGAGTGGATTGGGTGTGTTCGTTCCGAAAAAACCCGATGTTACTTCGTGACATGAACTTTTGCATTAATTGCACCAGTTCACCCTGTTTTGCATCGAGTTTCATGCAGTTACGAAATGATCACAAATGCAGCCAAACACTATGCAACGCACCAAAACATGAGTTTAGGGTCTAATGGAGTGGATTGGGTGCGTTTGTTGCGAAAAATCCCGATTTCACTTCGTGGCACGAACTGTTGCATTAATTGCACCAGTTCACCCTGTTTTGCATCGAGTTTCATGCAGTTACGAAATGATCCCAAATGCAGCCAAACACTATGCAACGCACCAAAACATGAGTTGAGGGTCCAATGGAGTGGATTGGGTACATTTGTTGTGAGAAATCCCGACGTGACTTCATGGCACTAACTTTTGCATTAATTGCACCAGTTCAACCTATTTTGCATCGTGTTTCATGTAGTTACGAAACGATCCCAAATGCATCCAAACACTACGCAACGCACCAAAACATGAGTTTTGGGTCCAATGCAGTGGATTGGGTGCGTTCGTTGCGAAAAATCCCGACGTGACTTCGTGGCACCCTGTTTTTCGTCGAGCTTCATGCAGTTACGAAACTTTCCCAATTGCACCCAAACACTATGCAATGCTCCAAAACATGAGTTTAGGGTCCAATGGAGTGGATTGGGTGCATTAGTTGCGAAAAATCCCGACGTGACTTCGCGGCACGAATCTTTTGCATTAATTGCACCGGTTCACCCTATTTTGCATCGAGTTTCATGCAGTTATGAAACGATCTCAAATGCACCCAAACACAATGCAACGCACCAAAACATGAGTTTAGGGTAGAATGGAGTGGATTGGGTGCGTTCGTTGTGAAAAATCCCGGCGTGACTTCGTGGCACGAACTTTTGCATTAATTGCACCAGTTCACCCTGTTTTGCATCGAGTTTCATGCAGTTAGGAAAACAATCCCAAATGCACCCAAACACTATGCAACGCACCAAAACATGAGTTTAGGGTCCAATGTGGTGGACTGGTGCGTTCGTTGCGAAAAATCCCGACGTGACTTCGTGGCACGAACTTATGCATTAATTGCACCAGTTGACCCCAATTTGCAACGAGTTTGACGCAGTTATGAAACGATCCCAAATGCTAACAAACACTATGAAACGCACCAAAACATGAGTTTTGGGTCCAATGGAGTGGATTGGGTGTGTTCGTTGCGAAAAAACCCGATGTTACTTCGTGACATGAACTTTTGCATTAATTGCACCAGTTCACCCTGTTTTGCATCGAGTTTCATGCAGTTACGAAACGATCCCAAATGCAGCCAAACACTATGCAACGCACCAAAACATGAGTTTAGGGTCCAATGGAGTGGATTGGGTGCCTTTGTTGCAAAAAATCCCGATTTCACTTCGTAGCACGAACTTTTGCATTAATTGCACAAGTTCACCCTGTTTTGCATCAAGTTTCATGCAGTTACGAAATGATCCCAAATGCATCCAAACACTATGCAACGCACCAAAACATGAGTTTAGGGTCCAATGCAGTGGATTGGGTGCATTTGTTGCGAGAAATCCCGACGTGACTTCATAGCACGAACTTTTGCATTAATTGCACCAGTTCAACCTATTTTGCATCGAGTTTCATGCAGTTACGAAACGATCCCAAATGCATCCAAACACTACGCAACGCACCAAAACATGAGTTTATGGTCCAATGCAGTGGATTGGGTGCGTTCGTTGTGAAAAATCCCGACGTGACTTCGTGGCACCCTATTTTTCGTCGAGTTTCATGCAGTTACGAAACTTTCCCAATTGCACCCAAACACTATGCAATGCTCCAAAACATGAGTTTAGGGTCCAATGGAGTCGATTGGGTGCATTCATTGCGAAAAATCCCGACGTGACTTCGTGGCACGAACTTATGCATTAATTGCACCAGTTGACCCCAATTTGCAACGAGTTTGACGCAGTTATGAAACGATCCCAAATGCTGACAAACACTATGAAACGCACCAAAACATGAGTTTTGGATCCAATGGAGTGGATTGGGTGTGTTCGTTGCGAAAAAAACCCGATGTTACTTCGTGACATGAACTTTTGCATTAATTGCACCAGTTCACCCTGTTTTGCATCGAGTTTCATGCAGTTACGAAACGATCCCAATTGCACCCAAACACTATGCAATGCTCCAAAACATGAGTTTAGGGTCCAATGGAGTGGATTGGGTGCATTAGTTGCGAAAAATCCCGACGTGACTTCGCGGCACGAACTTTTGCATTAATTGCACCAGTTCACCCTGTTTTGCATCGAGTTTCATGCAGTTACGAAATGGTCCCAAATGCAGCCAAACACTATGCAACGCACCAAAACATGAGTTTAGGGTCCAATGTGGTGGATTGGGTGCGTTCATTGCGAAAAATCCCGACGTGACTTCGTGGCACGAACTTATGCATTAATTGCACCAGTTGACCCCAATTTGCAACGAGTTTGACGCAGTTATGAAACGATCCCAAATGCTGACAAACACTATGAAACGCACCAAAACATGAGTTTTGGATCCAATGGAGTGGATTGGGTGCGTTCGTTGTGAAAAATCCCGGCGTGACTTCGTGGCACGAACTTTTGCATTAATTGCACCAGTTCACCCTGTTTTGCATCGAGTTTCATGCAGTTAGGAAACAATCCCAAATGCACCCAAACACTATGCAACGCACCAAAACATGAGTTTAGGGTCCAATGTGGTGGACTGGTGCGTTCGTTGCGAAAAATCCCGACGTGACTTCGTGGCACGAACTTATGCATTAATTGCACCAGTTGACCCCATTTTACAACGAGTTTGATGCAGCTATGAAACGATCCCAAATGCTGCCAAACACTATGAAACGCACCAAAACATGAGTTTAGCGTCCAATGGAGTGGATTGGGTGCGTTCGTTGCGAAAAATCCCAATGTCACTTCGTGGCACGAACTTTTGCATTAATTGCACCAGTTCACCCTGTTTTGCATCGAGTTTCATGCAGTTACGAAATGGTCCCAATGCAGCCAAACACTATGCAACGCACCAAAACATGAGTTTAGGGTCCAATGTGGTGGATTGGGTGCGTTCGTTGCGAAAAATCCCGACGTGACTTCGTGGCACGAACTTATGCATTAATTGCACCAGTTGACCCCATTTTGCAACGTGTTTGATGCAGTTATGAAACAATCCCAAATGCTGACAAACACTATGAAACGCACCAAAACATGAGTTTTGGGTCCAATGGAGTGGATTGGGTGTGTTCGTTCCGAAAAAAACCCGATGTTACTTCGTGACATGAACTTTTGCATTAATTGCACCAGTTCACCCTGTTTTGCATCGAGTTTCATGCAGTTACGAAATGATCACAAATGCAGCCAAACACTATGCAACGCACCAAAACATGAGTTTAGGGTCTAATGGAGTGGATTGGGTGCGTTTGTTGCGAAAAATCCCGATTTCACTTCGTGGCACGAACTGTTGCATTAATTGCACCAGTTCACCCTGTTTTGCATCGAGTTTCATGCAGTTACGAAATGATCCCAAATGCAGCCAAACACTATGCAACGCACCAAAACATGAGTTGAGGGTCCAATGGAGTGGATTGGGTACATTTGTTGTGAGAAATCCCGACGTGACTTCATGGCACTAACTTTTGCATTAATTGCACCAGTTCAACCTATTTTGCATCGTGTTTCATGTAGTTACGAAACGATCCCAAATGCATCCAAACACTACGCAACGCACCAAAACATGAGTTTTGGGTCCAATGCAGTGGATTGGGTGCGTTCGTTGCGAAAAATCCCGACGTGACTTCGTGGCACCCTGTTTTTCGTCGAGCTTCATGCAGTTACGAAACTTTCCCAATTGCACCCAAACACTATGCAATGCTCCAAAACATGAGTTTAGGGTCCAATGGAGTGGATTGGGTGCATTAGTTGCGAAAAATCCCGACGTGACTTCGCGGCACGAATCTTTTGCATTAATTGCACCGGTTCACCCTGTTTTGCATCGAGTTTCATGCAGTTATGAAACGATCTCAAATGCACCCAAACACAATGCAACGCACCAAAACATGAGTTTAGGGTAGAATGGAGTGGATTGGGTGCGTTCGTTGTGAAAAATCCCGGCGTGACTTCGTGGCACGAACTTTTGCATTAATTGCACCAGTTCACCCTGTTTTGCATCGAGTTTCATGCAGTTAGGAAAACAATCCCAAATGCACCCAAACACTATGCAACGCACCAAAACATGAGTTTAGGGTCCAATGTGGTGGACTGGTGCGTTCGTTGCGAAAAATCCCGACGTGACTTCGTGGCACGAACTTATGCATTAATTGCACCAGTTGACCCCAATTTGCAACGAGTTTGACGCAGTTATGAAACGATCCCAAATGCTAACAAACACTATGAAACGCACCAAAACATGAGTTTTGGGTCCAATGGAGTGGATTGGGTGTGTTCGTTGCGAAAAAACCCGATGTTACTTCGTGACATGAACTTTTGCATTAATTGCACCAGTTCACCCTGTTTTGCATCGAGTTTCATGCAGTTACGAAACGATCCCAAATGCAGCCAAACACTATGCAACGCACCAAAACATGAGTTTAGGGTCCAATGGAGTGGATTGGGTGCCTTTGTTGCAAAAAATCCCGATTTCACTTCGTAGCACGAACTTTTGCATTAATTGCACAAGTTCACCCTGTTTTGCATCAAGTTTCATGCAGTTACGAAATGATCCCAAATGCATCCAAACACTATGCAACGCACCAAAACATGAGTTTAGGGTCCAATGCAGTGGATTGGGTGCATTTGTTGCGAGAAATCCCGACGTGACTTCATAGCACGAACTTTTGCATTAATTGCACCAGTTCAACCTATTTTGCATCGAGTTTCATGCAGTTACGAAACGATCCCAAATGCATCCAAACACTACGCAACGCACCAAAACATGAGTTTATGGTCCAATGCAGTGGATTGGGTTCGTTCGTTGTGAAAAATCCCGACGTGACTTCGTGGCACCCTATTTTTCGTCGAGTTTCATGCAGTTACGAAACTTTCCCAATTGCACCCAAACACTATGCAATGCTCCAAAACAATGAGTTTAAGGGTCCAATGGAGTCGATTGGGTGCATTCATTGCGAAAAATCCGGACGTGACTTCGTGGCACGAACTTATGCATTAATTGCACCAGTTGACCCCAATTTGCAACGAGTTTGACGCAGTTATGAAACAATCCCAAATGCTGACAAACACTATGAAACGCACCAAAACATGAGTTTTGGATCCAATGGAGTGGATTGGGTGTGTTCGTTGCGAAAAAACCCGATGTTACTTCGTGACATGAACTTTTGCATTAATTGCACCAGTTCACCCTGTTTTGCATCGAGTTTCATGCAGTTACGAAACGATCCCAATTGCACCCAAACACTATGCAATGCTCCAAAACATGAGTTTAGGGTCCAATGGAGTGGATTGGGTGCATTAGTTGCGAAAAATCCCGACGTGACTTCGCGGCACGAACTTTTGCATTAATTGCACCAGTTCACCCTGTTTTGCATCGAGTTTCATGCAGTTACGAAATGGTCCCAAATGCAGCCAAACACTATGCAACGCACCAAAACATGAGTTTAGGGTCCAATGTGGTGGATTGGGTGCGTTCAGTTGCGAAAAATCCCGACGTGACTTCGTGGCACGAACTTATGCATTAATTGCACCAGTTGACCCCAATTTGCAACGAGTTTGACTGCAGTTATGAAACGATCCCAAATGCTGACAAACACTATGAAACGCACCAAAACATGAGTTTTGGATCCAATGGAGTGGATTGGGTGCGTTCGTTGTGAAAAATCCCGGCTGTGACTTCGTGGCACGAACTTTTGCATTAATTGCACCAGTTCACCCTGTTTTGCATCGAGTTTCATGCAGTTACGAAACGATCCCAAATGCAGCCAAACACTATGCAACGCACCAAAACATGAGTTTAGGGTCCAATGGAGTGGATTGGGTGCGTTTGTTGCGAAAAAATCCCGATTTCACTTCGTAGCACGAACTTTGCATTAATTGCACCAGTTCACCCTGTTTTGCATCAAGTTTCATGCAGTTACGAAATGATCCCAAATGCATCCAAACACTATGCAACGCACCAAAACATGAGTTTAGGGTCCAATGCAGTGGATTGGGTGCATTTGTTGCGAGAAATCCCGACGTGACTTCATAGCACGAACTTTTGCATTAATTGCACCAGTTCAACCTATTTTGCATCGAGTTTCATGCAGTTACGAAACGATCCCAAATGCATCCAAACACTACGCAATGCACCAAAACATGAGTTTATGGTTCAATGCAGTGGATTGGGTTCGTTCGTTGTGAAAAATCCCGACGTGACTTCGTGGCACCCTATTTTTCGTCGAGTTTCATGCAGTTACGAAACTTTCCCAATTGCACCCAAACACTATGCAATGCTCCAAAACATGAGTTTAAGGGTCCAATGGAGTCGATTGGGTGCATTCATTGCGAAAAATCCGGACGTGACTTCGTGGCACGAACTTATGCATTAATTGCACCAGTTGACCCCAATTTGCAACGAGTTTGACGCAGTTATGAAACGATCCCAAATGCTGACAAACACTATGAAACGCACCAAAACATGAGTTTTGGATCCAATGGAGTGGATTGGGTGTGTTCGTTGCGAAAAAACCCGATGTTACTTCGTGACATGAACTTTTGCATTAATTGCACCAGTTCACCCTGTTTTGCATCGAGTTTCATGCAGTTACGAAACGATCCCAATTGCACCCAAACACTATGCAATGCTCCAAAACATGAGTTTAGGGTCCAATGGAGTGGATTGGGTGCATTAGTTGCGAAAAATCCCGACGTGACTTCGCGGCACGAACTTTTGCATTAATTGCACCAGTTCACCCTGTTTTGCATCGAGTTTCATGCAGTTACGAAATGGTCCCAAATGCAGCCAAAGCACTATGCAACGCACCAAAACATGAGTTTAGGGTCCAATGTGGTGGATTGGGTGCGTTCATTGCGAAAAATCCCGACGTGACTTCGTGGCACGAACTTATGCATTAATTGCACCAGTTGACCCCAATTTGCAACGAGTTTGACTGCAGTTATGAAACGATCCCAAATGCTGACAAACACTATGAAACGCACCAAAACATGAGTTTTGGATCCAATGGAGTGGATTGGGTGCGTTCGTTGTGAAAAATCCCGGCGTGACTTCGTGGCACGAACTTTTGCATTAATTGCAACCAGTTCACCCTGTTTTGCATCGAGTTTCATGCAGTTAGGAAACAATCCCAAATGCACCCAAACACTATGCAACGCACCAAAACATGAGTTTAGGGTCCAATGTGGTGGACTGGTGCGTTCGTTGCGAAAAATCCCGACGTGACTTCGTGGCACGAACTTATGCATTAATTGCACCAGTTGACCCCATTTTACAACGAGTTTGATGCAGCTATGAAACGATCCCAAATGCTGCCAAACACTATGAAACGCACCAAAACATGAGTTTAGCGTCCAATGGAGTGGATTGGGTGCGTTCGTTGCGAAAAATCCCAATGTCACTTCGTGGCACGAACTTTTGCATTAATTGCACCAGTTCACCCTGTTTTGCATCGAGTTTCATGCAGTTACGAAATGGTCCCAAATGCAGCCAAACACTATGCAACGCACCAAAACATGAGTTTAGGGTCCAATGTGGGGGATTGGGTGCGTTCGTTGCGAAAAATCCCGACGTGACTTCGTGGCACGAACTTATGCATTAATTGCACCAGTTGACCCCATTTTGCAACGTGTTTGATGCAGTTATGAAACAATCCCAAATGCTGACAAACACTATGAAACGCACCAAAACATGAGTTTTGGGTCCAATGGAGTGGATTGGGTGTGTTCGTTCCGAAAAAACCCGATGTTACTTCGTGACATGAACTTTTGCATTAATTGCACCAGTTCACCCTGTTTTGCATCGAGTTTCATGCAGTTACGAAATGATCACAAATGCAGCCAAACACTATGCAACGCACCAAAACATGAGTTTAGGGTCTAATGGAGTGGATTGGGTGCGTTTGTTGCGAAAAATCCCGATTTCACTTCGTGGCACGAACTGTTGCATTAATTGCACCAGTTCACCCTGTTTTGCATCGAGTTTCATGCAGTTACGAAATGATCCCAAATGCAGCCAAACACTATGCAACGCACCAAAACATGAGTTGAGGGTCCAATGGAGTGGATTGGGTACATTTGTTGTGAGAAATCCCGACGTGACTTCATGGCACTAACTTTTGCATTAATTGCACCAGTTCAACCTATTTTGCATCGTGTTTCATGTAGTTACGAAACGATCCCAAATGCATCCAAACACTACGCAACGCACCAAAACATGAGTTTTGGGTCCAATGCAGTGGATTGGGTGCGTTCGTTGCGAAAAATCCCGACGTGACTTCGTGGCACCCTGTTTTTCGTCGAGTTTCATGCAGTTACGAAACTTTCCCAATTGCACCCAAACACTATGCAATGCTCCAAAACATGAGTTTAGGGTCCAATGGAGTGGATTGGGTGCATTAGTTGCGAAAAATCCCGACGTGACTTCGCGGCACGATCTTTTGCATTAATTGCACCGGTTCACCCTGTTTTGCATCGAGTTTCATGCAGTTATGAAACGATCTCAAATGCACCCAAACACAATGCAACGCACCAAAACATGAGTTTAGGGTAGAATGGAGTGGATTGGGTGCGTTCGTTGTGAAAAATCCCGGCGTGACTTCGTGGCACGAACTTTTGCATTAATTGCACCAGTTCACCCTGTTTTGCATCGAGTTTCATGCAGTTAGGAAAACAATCCCAAATGCACCCAAACACTATGCAACGCACCAAAACATGAGTTTAGGGTCCAATGTGGTGGACTGGTGCGTTCGTTGCGAAAAATCCCGACGTGACTTCGTGGCACGAACTTATGCATTAATTGCACCAGTTGACCCCAATTTGCAACGAGTTTGACGCAGTTATGAAACGATCCCAAATGCTAGCCAAACACTATGAAACGCACCAAAACATGAGTTTTGGGTCCAATGGAGTGGATTGGGTGTGTTCGTTGCGAAAAAAACCCGATGTTACTTCGTGACATGAACTTTTGCATTAATTGCAACCAGTTCACCCTGTTTTGCATCGAGTTTCATGCAGTTACGAAACGATCCCAAATGCAGCCAAACACTATGCAACGCACCAAAACATGAGTTTAGGGTCCAATGGAGTGGATTGGGTGCCTTTGTTGCAAAAAATCCCGATTTCACTTCGTAGCACGAACTTTTGCATTAATTGCACAAGTTCACCCTGTTTTGCATCAAGTTTCATGCAGTTACGAAAATGATCCCAAATGCATCCAAACACTATGCAACGCACCAAAACATGAGTTTAGGGTCCAATGCAGTGGATTGGGTGCATTTGTTGCGAGAAATCCCGACGTGACTTCATAGCACGAACTTTTGCATTAATTGCACCAGTTCAACCTATTTTGCATCGAGTTTCATGCAGTTACGAAACGATCCCAAATGCATCCAAACACTACGCAATGCACCAAAACATGAGTTTATGGTTCAATGCAGTGGATTGGGTTCGTTCGTTGTGAAAAATCCCGACGTGACTTCGTGGCACCCTATTTTTCGTCGAGTTTCATGCAGTTACGAAACTTTCCCAATTGCACCCAAACACTATGCAATGCTCCAAAACATGAGTTAAGGTCCAATGGAGTCGATTGGGTGCATTCATTGCGAAAAATCCGGACGTGACTTCGTGGCACGAACTTATGCATTAATTGCACCAGTTGACCCCAATTTGCAACGAGTTTGACGCAGTTATGAAACGATCCCAAATGCTGACAAACACTATGAAACGCACCAAAACATGAGTTTTGGATCCAATGGAGTGGATTGGGTGTGTTCGTTGCGAAAAAAACCCGATGTTACTTCGTGACATGAACTTTTGCATTAATTGCAACCAGTTCACCCTGTTTTGCATCGAGTTTCATGCAGTTACGAACGATCCCAATTGCACCCAAACACTATGCAATGCTCCAAAACATGAGTTTAGGGTCCAATGGAGTGGATTGGGTGCATTAGTTGCGAAAAAATCCCGACGTGACTTCGCGGCACGAACTTTGCATTAATTGCACCAGTTCACCCTGTTTTGCATCGAGTTCATGCAGTTACGAAATGGTCCCAAATGCAGCCAAACGACTATGCAACGCACCAAAACATGAGTTTAGGGTCCAATGTGGTGGATTGGGTGCGTTCGTTGCGAAAAAATCCCGACGTGACTTCGTGGCACGAACTTATGCATTAATTGCACCAGTTGACCCCAATTTGCAACGAGTTTGACTGCAGTTATGAAACATCCCAAATGCTGACAAACACTATGAAACGCACCAAAACATGAGTTTTGGATCCAATGGAGTGGATTGGGTGCGTTCGTTGTGAAAAATCCCGGCGTGACTTCGTGGCACGAACTTTTGCATTAATTGCACCAGTTCAACCCTGTTTTGCATCGAGTTTCATGCAGTTACGAAACAGATCCCAAATGCAGCCCAAACACTATGCAACGCACCAAAACATGAGTTTAGGGTCCAATGGAGTGGATTGGGTGCGTTGTTGCGAAAAATCCCGATTTCACTTCGTGGCACGAACTTTGCATTAATTGCACAAGTCACCCCTGTTTTGCATCGAGTTTTCATGCAGTTACGAAATGATCCCAAATGCAGCCAAACACTATGCAACGCACCAAAACATGAGTTGAGGGTCCAATGGCAGTGGAATTGGGTAGCATGTGTTGTGAGAAATCCCCGACGTGACTTCATAGGCAGCGAACTGTTGGCATTAATTGCACCAGTGCAACCTAGTTGTACATCGAGGTTGGTTCATGTAGTTACGAAACGAGCCCAAAATGCATCCAAGCACTACGCAATGCCACCAAAAAACATGAGTTTATGGGTCCAATGCAGTGGATTGGGGTCGTTCGTTCGAAAAATCCCCGACGTGACGTCGTGCAACCCTAAGTTTTTCGTCGAGCTTCAATGCAGTTACGAACTTCCCAATTGCAGCCCCAAACACATTGCAATGCTCCAAAACATGAGTTTAGGGTCCAATGGAGTCGATTGGGTGCATTCATTGCGAAAAATCCCGACGTGACTTCGTGGCACGAACTTTGCATTAATTGCACCAGTTGACCCTTTGCAACGAGTTTGACGCAGTTATGAAACGATCCCAAATGCTGACAAACACTATGAAACGCACCAAAACATGAGTTTGGGTCCAATGGAGTGGATTGGGTGTGTTCGTTGCGAAAAATCCCGATGTTACTTCGTGACATGAACTTTTGCATTAATTGCACCAGTTCACCCTGTTTTGCATCGAGTTTCATGCAGTTACGAAACGATCCCAATTGCACCCAAACACTATGCAAGCTCCAAAACATGAGTTTAGGGTCCAATGGAGTGGATTGGGTGCATTAGTTGCGAAAAATCCCGACGTGACTTCGCGGCACGAACTTTTGCATTAATTGCACCAGTTCACCCTGTTTTGCATCGAGTTTCATGCAGTTACGAAATGGTCCCAAATGCAGCCCAAACACTATGCAACGCACCAAACATGAGTTTAGGGTCCAATGTGGTGGACTGGTGCGTTCGTTGCGAAAAATCCCGACGTGACTTCGTGGCACGAACTTATGCATTAATTGCACCAGTTGACCCCATTTTGCAACGAGTTTGATGCAGCTATGAAACGATCCCAAATGCTGCCAAACACTAGGAAACGCACCAAAACATGAGTTTAGCGTCCAATGGAGTGGATTGGGTGCGTTCGTTGCGAAAAATCCCAATGTCACTTCGTGGCACGAACTTTTGCATTAATTGCACCAGTTCACCCTGTTTTGCATCGAGTTTCATGCAGTTACGAAATGCGTCCCAAATGCAGCCAAACACTATGCAACGCACCAAAACATGAGTTTAGGGTCCAATGTGGTGGATTGGGTGCGTTCGTTGCGAAAAATCCCGACGTGACTTCGTGGCACGAACTTATGCATTAATTGCACCAGTTGACCCCATTTTGCAACGGTTTGATGCAGTTATGAAACAATCCCAAATGCTGACAAACACTATGAAACGCACCAAAACATGAGTTTTGGGTCCAATGGAGTGGATTGGGTGTGTTCGTTCCGAAAAACCCGATGTTACTTCGTGACATGAACTTTTGCATTAATTGCACCAGTTCACCCTGTTTTGCATCGAGTTTCATGCAGTTACGAAACTGATCACAAATGCAGCCAAACACTATGCAACGCACCAAAACATGAGTTTAGGGTCTAATGGAGTGGATTGGGTGCGTTTGTTGCGAAAAATCCCGATTTCACTTCGTGGCACGAACTGTTGCATTAATTGCACCAGTTCACCCTGTTTTGCATCGAGTTTCATGCAGTTACGAAATGATCCCAAATGCAGCCAAACACTATGCAACGCACCAAAACATGAGTTGAGGGTCCAATGGAGTGGATTGGGTACATTTGTTGCGAGAAATCCCGACGTGACTTCATGGCACTAACTTTTGCATTAATTGCACCAGTTCAACCTATTTTGCATCGTGTTTCATGTAGTTACGAAACGATCCCAAATGCATCCAAACACTACGCAACGCACCAAAACACGAGTTTTGGGTCCAATGCAGTGGATTGGGTGCGTTCGTTGCGAAAAATCCCGACGTGACTTCGTGGCACCCTGTTTTTCGTCGAGCTTCATGCAGTTACGAAACTTTCCCAATTGCACCCAAACACTATGCAATGCTCCAAAACATGAGTTTAGGGTCCAATGGAGTGGATTGGGTGCATTAGTTGCGAAAAATCCCGACGTGACTTCGCGGCAACGAACTTTTGCATTAATTGCACCGGTTCACCCTATTTTGCATCGAGTTTCATGCAGTTATGAAACGATCTCAAATGCACCCAAACACAATGCAACGCACCAAAACATGAGTTTAGGGTAGAATGGAGTGGATTGGGTGCGTTCGTTGTGAAAAATCCCGGCGTGACTTCGTGGCACGAACTTTTGCATTAATTGCACCAGTTCACCCTGTTTTTGCATCGAGTTTCATGCAGTTAGGAAACGAATCCCAAATGCACCCAAACACTATGCAACGCACCAAAACATGAGTTTAGGGTCCAATGTGGTGGACTGGTGCGTTCGTGCGAAAAATCCCGACGTGACTTCGTGGCACGAACTTATGCATAATTGCACCAGTTGACCCCAATTTGCAACGAGTTTGACGCAGTTATGAAACGATCCCAAATGCTAACAAACACTATGAAACGCACCAAAACATGAGTTTTGGGTCCAATGGAGTGGATTGGGTGTGTTCGTTGCGAAAAAACCCGATGTTACTTCGTGACATGAACTTTTGCATTAATTGCACCAGTTCACCCTGTTTTGCATCGAGTTTCATGCAGTTACGAAACGATCCCAAATGCAGCCAAACACTATGCAACGCACCAAAACATGAGTTTAGGGTCCAATGGAGTGGATTGGGTGCCTTTGTTGCAAAAAATCCCGATTTCACTTCGTAGCACGAACTTTTGCATTAATTGCACAAGTTCACCCGTTTTGCATCAAGTTTCATGCAGTTACGAAATGATCCCAAATGCATCCAAACACTATGCAACGCACCAAAACATGAGTTTAGGGTCCAATGCAGTGGATTGGGTGCATTTGTTGCGAGAAATCCCGACGTGACTTCATAGCACGAACTTTGCATTAATTGCACCTAGTTCAACCCTATTTTGCATCGAGTTTCATGCAGTTACGAAACGATCCAAATGCATCCAAACACTACGCAATGCACCAAAACATGAGTTTATGGTCAATGCAGTGGATTGGGGTTCGTTCGTTGTGAAAAATCCCGACGTGACTTCGTGGCAACCCTATTTTCGTCGAGTTTCATGCAGTTACGAAACTTTCCCAATTGCACCCAAACACTATGCAATGCTCCAAAACATGAGTTTAGGTCCAATGGAGTCGATTGGGTGCATTCATTGCGAAAATCCGACGGTGACTTCGTGGCACGAACTTATGCATTAATTGCACCAGTTGACCCCAATTTGCAACGAGTTTGACGCAGTTATGAAACGATCCCAAATGCTGACAAACACTATGAAACGCACCAAAACATGAGTTTTGGATCCAATGGAGTGGATTGGGTGTGTTCGTTGCGAAAAAACCCCGATGTTACTTCGTGACATGAACTTTTGCATTAATTGCACCAGTTCACCCTGTTTTGCATCGAGTTTCATGCAGTACGAAACGATCCCAATTGCACCCAAACACTATGCAATGCTCCAAAACATGAGTTTAGGGTCCAATGGAGTGGATTGGGTGCATTAGTTGCGAAAAATCCCGACGTGACTTCGCGGCACGAACTTTTGCATTAATATTGCACCAGTTCACCCTGTTTTGCATCGAGTTTCATGCAGTTACGAAATGGTCCCAAATGCAGCCAAACACTATGCAACGCACCAAAACATGAGTTTAGGGTCCAATGTGGGTGGATTTGGGTGCGTTCATTGCGAAAAATCCCGACGTGACTTCGTGGCACGAACTTATGCATTAATTGCACCAGTTGACCCCAATTTGCAACGAGTTTGACGCAGTTATGAAACGATCGCAAATGCTGACAAACACTATGAAACGCACCAAAACAATGAGTTTTGGATCCAATGGAGTGGATTGGGTGCGTTCGTTGTGAAAAATCCGGCGTGACGTTCGTGGCACGAACTTTTGCATTAATTGCACCAGTTCACCCTGTTTTTGCATCGAGTTTCATGCAGTTAGGAAACAATCCCAAATGCACCCAAACACTATGCAACGCAACCAAAACATGAGTTTAGGGTCCAATGTGGTGGACTGGTGCGTTCGTTGCGAAAAATCCCGACGTGGACTTCGTGGCACGAACTTATGCATTAATTGCAACCAGTTGACCCCATTTTACAACGAGTTTGATGCAGCTATGAAACTGATCCCAAATGCTGCCAACACTATTGAACGCACCAAAACATGAGTTTAGCGTCCAATGGAGTGGATTGGGTGCGTTCGTTGCGAAAATCCCAATGTCACTTCGTGCACGAACTTTTGCATTAATTGCACCAGTTCACCCTGTTTGCATCGAGTTTCAATGCAGTTACGAATGGTCCCAAATGCAGCCAAACACTATGCAACGCACCAAAACATGAGTTTAGGGTCCATGTGGGGGGATTGGGTGCGTTCGTTGCGAAAAATCCCGACGTGACCTTCCGTGGCACGAATTAGTGCATTAATTGCACCAGTTGACCCCCATTTTGCAACGTGTTTGATTGCAGTTATGAACAATCCCCAAATGCCTGACAAACACTATGGAAACGCACCAAAACATGAGTGTTTTTGGGTCCAATGGAGGGGATTGGGTGGTGTTCGTTCCGAAAAACCCGATGTTACTTACTACTTCGTGACATGAACTTTTGCATTAATTGCAACAAACCAGTTCAACACTAGTTTTGGCATCGAGTTTCATGCAGTTACGAAAGGATCACAAATGCAGTCCAAACACTATGCAACGCAAACCAAGAACATGAGTTTAGGGTCGAATGGAGTGGATGTGGGTGCGTTTGTTGGCGAAAAAAATCCCGATTTCACTTCGTGGCACGAACTGTTGCATTAATTGCACAAGTTCACCCTGTTTTGCATCGTAGTTTCATGCAGTTACGAAATGATCCCAAATGCAGCCAAACACTATGCAACGCACCAAAACATGAGTTGAGGGTCAATGGAGTGGATTGGGTACATTTGTTGTGAGAAATCCCGACGTGACTTCATGGCACTAACTTTTGCATTAATTGCACCAGTTCAACCTATTTTGCATCGTGTTTCATGTAGTACGAAACGATCCCAAATGCATCCAAACACTACGCAACGCACAAAAACCTGAGTTTTGGGTCCAATGCAGTGGATTGGGTGCGTTCGTTGCGAATAAATCCCGACGTGACCTTCGTGGCAACCCTGTTTTTCGTCGAGCTTCATGCAGTTACGAAACTTATCCCAATTGCACCCAAATCACTATGCAATGCTCCAAAACATGAGTTTAGGGTCCAATGGAGTGGATTGGGTGCATTAGTTGCGAAAATCCCGACGTGACTTCGCGGCACGAACTTTTGCATTAATTGCACCGGTTCACCCTATTTTGCATCGAGTTTCATGCAGTTATGAAACGATCTCAAATGCACCCAAACACATGCAACGCACCAAAACATGAGTTTAGGTAGATGGAGTGGATTGGGTGCGTTCGTTGTGAAAAATCCCGGCGTGACTTCGTGGCACGAACTTTTGCATTAATTGCACCAGTTCACCCTGTTTTGCATCGAGTTTCATGCAGTTAGGAAACAATCCCAAATGCACCAAACACTATGCAACGCACCAAAACATGAGTTTAGGGTCCAATGTGGTGGATGGTGCGTTCGTTGCGAAAAATCCCGACGTGACTTCGTGGCACGAACTTATGCATTAATTGCACCAGTTGACCCCAATTTTGCAACGAGTTTGACGCAGTTATGAAACGATCCCAAATGCTAACAAACACTATGAACGCACCAAAACATGAGTTTTGGGTCCAATGGAGTGGATTGGGTGTTCGTTGCGAAAAAACCCGATGTTACTTCGTGACATGAACTTTTGCATTAATTGCACCAGTTCACCCTGTTTTGCATCGAGTTTCATGCAGTTACGAAACGATCCCAAATGCAGCCAAACACTATGCAACGCACCAAAACATGAGTTTAGGGTCCAATGGAGTGGAT
>NW_024376660.1:0-34255 GCF_016808335.1 Panicum virgatum
TGTGCATCGGGACCGTTTGGTTGCCTTACGAAACTCGGTGCTAAACGGGCCGAACTAGTGCAGAAGTTCGTGCCACGAGTCGCGTCGGAATTTTTCCAATTAACACACCCAATCCACCCCATTGGGCCTAAAACTGTTGTATTGGTGCGTTTCGTACCTTTTGGGTGCATTCGGGACCGTTTGGTTGCCTTACGAAACTCGTGCAAAACGGGCCGAACTAGTGCAAAAGTTTGTGCCACGAAGTCGCATTGGAATTTTTTTACAACAAAGCACCCGATCCACCCCATTGGAGCCTAAACTCATGTTTGGTGAGTTTCGTACCATTTCGGTGCATTTGGAACCATTGGTTGCCTTACGAAACTCGGTGCAAACGGGCCGAACTCGTGCAAAAGTTTGTGTCACGAAGTCGCATTGGAATTTTCGCAACGAAAGCACTCGATCCACCCCATTGGACCTTAAACTCATGCTTTCTGAGTTTCATACCATTTATGTGCATTTGGGACCGTTGGTTGCCTTACGAAACTCGGTGCAAAACGGGCCGAACTAGATGCAAATTTGTGCCACGAAGTCGCATTGGAATTTTTCGCAACGAAAGCACCCGATCCACCCCATTGGAGCCTAAACTCATGTTTGGTGAGTTTCGTACCATTTCGGTGCATTTGGAACCGTTTTGGCTGCCTTACGAAACTCGGTGCAAAACAGGCCGAACTAGTGCAAAAGTTTGTTGCCACGCAGTTGCATTGGAATTTTTCGCAACGAAAGCACTCGATCCACCCCATTGGACCCTAAACTCATGTTTTGGAGAGTTTTGTACCATTTGGGTGCATTTGGGACCGTTTGGTTGCCTTACGAAACTCGGTGCTACACGGGCGCATTGGTGATTTCGTACCATTCGTGTGCATTCGGGACCGTTTGGTTGCCTTACGAAACTCGGTGCTAAACGGGCCGAAACTAGTGCAGAAGTTCGTGCCACGAAGTCGCGTCGGAATTTTTCCAATTAACACACCCAATCCACCCCATTGGGCCCTAAACTGTGTTTTGGTGCGTTTCGTACCTTTTGGGTGCATTCGGGACCGTTTGGTTGCCTTACGAAACTCGGTGCAAACGGGCCGAACTAGTGCAATACTTCATGCCACGAAGTCGCCATCGAAATTTTTCGCAACGAAAGTACCCGATCCACCCCATTGGATCCTAAACTCATGTTTTAGTGCATTTCATACCGTTTGGGTGCATTTGAGACCATTCGGTTGCCTTAAATAACTCGGGGCAAAACATTTCAAACTGGTTGCAAAAGTTCGTGCCACGAAGACGCGTTGGAGTTTTTCTCGACGAACGCACACGATCCTCCCCATTAGACCCTAAACATATGTTTTGGTGCAATTTCATACCATTTGCGTGCATTTGGGACTGTTAGGTTGCCTTACGAAACTCGGGGCAAAACATTCCGAACTAGTCGCAAAAGTTCGTAGCGACGAAGTCGCGTCGGTTTGTTTTTCAAGACGAACGCACCCGATCCCACCCATTGGACCCTAAACACATGTTTTGTTGCGTTTTGTACTATTTGGGTGCATTTGGTACCGTTTGGTTGCCTTACAAAACTCGGTGAAAACGGCCGAACTAGAGCAAAAGTTTGTGCCACGAAGTTGCATTG
Source organism: Panicum virgatum (assembly GCF_016808335.1). Lineage (NCBI taxonomy): Eukaryota > Viridiplantae > Streptophyta > Magnoliopsida > Poales > Poaceae > Panicum > Panicum virgatum. The sequence continues at coordinate 1,652 of NW_024376660.1, forward strand.
GAATTTTTTGCAACGAACGCACCCGATCCACCCCATTGGACCCTAACACTCAGTTTTCATGACTTTGTACCATTTGGGTGCATTTGGGACCGTTTGGGTTGCCTTACGAAACTCGGTGCCAGAGCGGGCCGAACTAGTGCAAAACTTCGTGCCACGAAGTCGCATCGGAATTTTTCGCAACAAACGCACCCGATCCACCCCATTGACCCTAAACTCATGTTTTTGCTGAGTTTTGTACCATTTGGTTGCATTTGGAACCGTTTGGCTGCCTTACGAAACTCGGTGCAAAACAGGCCGAACTAGTGCAAAAGTTTGTGCCACGCAGTTGCATTGGAATTTTTTCGCAACGAAAGCACTCGATCCACCCCATTGGACCCCTAAACTCAGTTTTGGAGAGTTTGTACCATTTGGGTGCATTTGGGACCGTTTGGTTGCCTTACGAAACTCGGTGCCTAAACGGGCGTATTGGTGTATTTCGTACCATTCGTGTGCATTCGGACCGTTTGGTTGCCTTACGAAACTCGGTGCTAAACGGGCCGAACTAGTGCAGAAGTTAGTGCCACGAAGTCGCGTCGGAATTTTTCCAATTAACACACCCAATCCACCCCATTGGGCACTAAACTGTTGTTTTGGAGCGTTTCGTACCTTTTGGGTGCATTCGGGACCGTTTGGTTGCCTTACTAAACTCGGTGCAAAACGGGCCGAACAAGTGCAGAAGTTCGTGCAACGAAGTCGCAGTTGTAATTTTGTTGGCAACGAACGCAACCCGATCCACCCTATTGGACCCTTAACTCATGTTTGGAGAGTTTTGTACATTTGGGTGGCATTTGGACCGTTTGGTTGCCTTACGAAACTCGGTGCAAAACGGGCCGGAACTATGTTGCAAAGTTTGTGCCACGAAGTGCATTGGAATTTTTTTTGTCCCTACCAACGAAAGGCACCTGATCCACCCCCATTGGAAGCCTAACTCATTTTTGGTGAGTTTCGTACCATTTCGAGTGCATTTGGAACCATTTGGTTGCCTTTATCGCAACTCGGTTGCAAAAAGGGGCCGCGAACTAGTGCAAAAGTTTGTGTTCACGAAGTCGCATTGAATTTTTCGCCAACGAAAGCACTCGATCCACACCCCCATTGGACCTTAAAGTCATGCTTTTCATTGAGTTTCATTACCATTTGTGTGCATTTGGGAACGTTTGTTGCCTTACGAACCTCGGTGCAAAAACACGGCCGAACTAGTTGCAAAAGTTTTGTTTGCCACGAAGTCGCATTGGAAATTTTTCGCAACGGAAAGCACCCGATCCACCCCATTGGAGGCCTAAAAACTCATGTTTTGGTGAGTTTCGGCCATTTCGGTGCATTTGGAACCATTTGGTTGCCTTACGAAACTCGGTGCAAACGGGCCGAACTAGTGCAAAAGTTTGTGCCACGTAATTGCATTGGAATTTTTTCGCAACGAAAGCACTCTATCCACCCTATCGGACCTTAAACTCATGTTTTCATGAGTTTCATACCATTTGTGTGCATTTGGGACAGTTTGGTTGCCTTACGAAACTCGGTGCAAAACGGGCCGAACTAGTGCAATACTTCCTGCCACGAATAGTCGCATCGAAATTTTCGCAACGAAAGCACCGGATCCACCCCATTGGACCCTAAACTCATGTTTTGGAGAGTTTTTGTACCATTTGGGTGCATTTGGGACCGTTTGGTTGCCTTACGAAACTCGGTGCCAAACGGGCCGAACTAGTGCAAAAGTTTGTGCCACGTAATTGCATTGGAATTTTTCGCAACGAAAGCACTCTATCCACCCTATTGGACCTTAAACTCATGTTTTCATGAATTTCATACCATTGTGTGCATTTTGGGACCGTTTGGTTGCCTACGAAACTCGGTGCAAACGGGCCGAACTAGTGCAATACTTCCTGCCACGAAGTCGCATCGAAATTTTTCGCAACGAAAGCACCGGATCCACCCCATTGGACCCTAAACTCATGTTTTGGAGAGTTTTGTACCATTTGGGTGCATTTGGGACCGTTTGGTTGCCTTACGAAACTCGGTGCTAAACGGGCGTATTGGTGTATTTCGTACCATTCGTGTGCATTCGGGACCGTTTGGTTGCCTTACGAAACTCGGTGCTAAACGGGCCGAACTAGTGCAGAAGTTCGTGCCACGAAGTCGCGTCGGAATTTTTCCAATTAACACACCCAATCCACCCATTGGGCCCTAAACTGTTGTTTTGGTGCGTTTCGTACCTTTTGGGTGCATTCGGGACCGTTTGGTTGCCTTACGAAACTCGGTGCAAAACGGGCCGAACTAGTGCAATACTTCATGCCACGAAGTCGCATCGAAATTTTTCGCAACGAAAGTACCCGATCCACCCCATTGGATCCTAAACTCATGTTTTAGTGCATTTCATACCGTTTGGGTGCATTTGAGACCATTCGGTTGCCTTAAATAACTCGGGGCAAAACATTTCAAACTGGTGCAAAAGTTCGTGCCACGAAGACGCGTTGGAGTTTTTCTCGACGAACGCACACGATCCTCCCCATTAGACCCTAAACACATGTTTTGGTGCGTTTCATACCATTTGCGTGCATTTGGGACTGTTAGGTTGCCTTACGAAACTCGGGGCAAAACATTCCGAACTAGTGCAAAAGTTCGTGCGACGAAGTCGCGTCGGTGTTTTTCAAGACGAACGCACCCGATCCACCCCATTGGACCCTAAACTCATGTTTTCATGACTTTTGTACCATTTGGGTGCATTTGGGACCGTTTGGTTGCCTTACGAAACTCGGTTGCCAGACGGGCCGAACTAGTGCAAAACTTCGTGCCACGAAGTCGCATCGGAATTTTTCGCAACAAACGCACCCGATCCACCCCATTGACCCTAAACTCATGTTTTGCTGAGTTTTGTACCATTTGGTTGCATTTGGAACCGTTTGGCTGCCTTACGAAACTCGGTGCAAAAGTTTGTGCCACGCAGTTGCATTGGAATTTTTCGCAACGAAAGCACTCGATCCACCCCATTGGACCCTAAACTCATGTTTTGGAGAGTTTTGTACCATTTGGGTGCATTTGGGACCGTTTGGTTGCCTTACGAAACTCGGTGCTAAACGGGCGTATTGGTGTATTTCGTACCATTCGTGTGCATTCGGCACCGTTTGGTTGCCTTACGAAACTCGGTGCTAACAGGCCGAACTAGTGCAGAAGTTCGTGCCACGAAGTCGCGTCGGAATTTTTCCAATTAACACACCCAATCCACCCCATTGGGCCCTAAACTGTTGTTTTGGTGTGTTTCGTACCTTTTCGGTGCATTCGGGACCGTTTGGTTGCCTTACGAAACTCGGTGCAAAACGGGCCGAACAAGTGCAGAAGTTCGTGCCACGAAGTCGAGTTGGAATTTTTCGCAACGAACGCACCCGATCCACCATATTGGACCCTTAACTCATATTTTGGAGAGTTTTGTACCATTTGTGTGCATTTGGGACCGTTTGGTTGCCTTACGAAACTCGGTTGCAAAACGGGCCGAACTAGTGCAATACTTCATGCCACGAAGTCGCATCGAAATTTTTCGCAACGAAAGTACCCGATCCACCCCATTGGATCCTAAACTCATGTTTTAGTGCACTTAAGACCGTTTGGGTGCATTTGAGACCATTCGGTTGCCTTAAATAACTCGGGGCAAAACATTTCAAACTGGTGCAAAAGTTCGTGCCACGAAGACGCGTTGGAGTTTTTCTCGACGAACGCACACGATCCACCCCATTAGACCCTAAACATATGTTTTGGTGCGTTTCATACCATTTGCGTGCATTTGGGACTATTAGGTTGCCTTACGAAACTCGGGGCAAAACATTCCGAACTAGTGCAAAAGTTCGTGCGACGAAAGTCGCGTCGGTGTTTTTCAAAACGAACGCACCCGATCCACCCCATTGGACCCTAAACACATGTTTTGTTGCATTTTGTACCATTTGGGTGCATTTGGTACCGTTTGGTTGCCTTACAAAACTCGGTGAAAAACGGGCCCGAACTAGAGCAAAAGTTTGTGCCACGAAGTTGCATTGGAATTTTTTGCAACGAACGCACCCGATCCACCCCATTGGACCCTAAACTCATGTTTTCATGACTTTTGTACCATTTGGGTGCATTTGGGACCGTTTGGTTGCCTTACGAAACTCGGCGACAGATGGGCCGAACTAGTGCAAAACTTCGTGCCACGAAGTCGCATCGGAATTTTTCGCAACAAACGCACCCGATCCACCCCATTGACCCTAAACTCATGTTTTGCTGAGTTTTGTACCATTTGGTTGCATTTGGAACCGTTTGGCTGCCTTACGAAACTCGGTGCAAAACAGGCCGAACTAGTGCAAAAGTTTGTGCCACGCAGTTGCATTGGAATTTTTCGCAACGAAAGCACTCGATCCACCCCATTGGACCCTAAACTCATGTTTTGGAGAGTTTTGTACCATTTGGGTGCATTTGGGACCGTTTGGTTGCCTTACGAAACTCGGTGCTAAACGGGCGTATTGGTGTATTTCGAACCATTCGTGTGCATTCGGGACCGTTTGGTTGCCTTACGAAACTCGGTGCTAAACGGGCCGAACAAGTGCAGAAGTTCGTGCCACGAAGTCGCGTTGGAATTTTTCGCAACGAACGCACCCGATCCACCACATTGGACCCTTAACTCATGTTTTGGAGAGTTTTGTACCATTTGGGTGCATTTGGGACCGTTTGGTTGCCTTACGAAACTCGGTGCAAAACGGTCGAACTAGTGCAAAAGTTTGTGCCACGAAGTCGCATTGGAATTTTTTACAACGAAAGCACCCGATCCACCCCATTGGAGCCTAAACTCATGTTTTGGTGAGTTTCGTACCATTTCGGTGCATTTGGAACCATTTGGTTGCCTTACGAAACTCGGAGCAAAACGGGCCGAACTAGTGCAAAAGTTTGTGTCACGAAGTCGCATTGGAATTTTTCGCAATGAAAGCACTCGATCCACCCCATTGGACCTTAAACTCATGCTTTCATGAGTTTCATACGATTTGTGTGCATTTGGGACCGTTTGGTTGCCTTACGAAACTCGGTGCAAAACGGGCCCGAACTAGTGCAAAAGTTTGTGCCACGAAGTCGCATTGGAATTTTTCACAACGAAAGCACCCGATCCACCCCATTGGAGCCTAAACTCATGTTTTGGTGAGTTTCGTACCATTTCGGTGCATTTGGAACCATTTGGTTGCCTTACGAAACTCGGTGCAAAACGGGCCGAACTAGTGCAAAAGTTTGTGCCACGTAATTGCATTGGAATTTTTCGCAACGAAAGCACTCTATCCACCCTATTGGACCTTAAACTCATGTTTTCATGAGTTTCATACCATTTGTGTGCATTTGGGACCGTTTGGTTGCCTTACGAAACTCGGTGCAAAACGGGCCGAACTAGTGCAATACTTCCTGCCACGAAGTCGCATCGAAATTTTTCGCAACGAAAGCACCGGATCCACCCCATTGGACCCTAAACTCATGTTTTGGAGAGTTTTGTACCATTTGGGTGCATTTGGGACCGTTTGGTTGCCTTACGAAACTCGGTGCTAAACGGGCGTATTGGTGTATTTCGAACCATTCGTGTGCATTCGGGACCGTTTGGTTGCCTTACGAAACTCGGTGCTAAACGGGCCGAACTAGTGCAGAAGTTCGTGCCACGAAGTCGCGTCGGAATTTTTCCAATTAACACACCCAATCCACCCCATTGGGCCCTAAACTATTGTTTTGGTGTGTTTCGTACCTTTTGGGTGCATTCGGGACCGTTTGGTTGCCTTACGAAACTCGGTGCAAAACGGGCCGAACAAGTGCAGAAGTTCGTGCCACGAAGTCGCGTTGGAATTTTTCGCAACGAACGCACCCGATCCACCACATTGGACCCTTAACTCATGTTTTGGAGAGTTTTGTACCATTTGGGTGCATTTGGGACCGTTTGGTTGCCTTACGAAACTCGGTGCAAAACGGTCGAACTAGTGCAAAAGTTTGTGCCACGAAGTTGCATTGGAATTTTTTACAACGAAAGCACCCGATCCACCCCATTGGAGCCTAAACTCATGTTTTGGTGAGTTTCGTACCATTTCGGTGCATTTGGAACCATTTGGTTGCCTTACGAAACTCGGAGCAAAACGGGCCGAACTAGTGCAAAAGTTTGTGTCACGAAGTCGCATTGGAATTTTTCGCAATGAAAGCACTCGATCCACCCCATTGGACCTTAAACTCATGCTTTCATGAGTTTCATACGATTTGTGTGCATTTGGGACCGTTTGGTTGCCTTACGAAACTCGGTGCAAAACGGGCCGAACTAGTGCAAAAGTTTGTGCCACAAAGTCGCATTGGAATTTTTCACAACGAAAGCACCCGATCCACCCCATTGGAGCCTAAACTCATGTTTGGTGAGTTTCGTGCCATTTCGGTGCATTTGGAACCATTTGGTTGCCTTACGAAACTCGGTGCAAAACGGGCCGAACTAGTGCAAAAGTTTGTGCCACGTAATTGCATTGGAATTTTTCGCAACGAAAGCACTCTATCCACCCTATTGGACCTTAAACTCATGTTTTCATGAATTTCATACCATTTGTGTGCATTTGGGACCGTTTGGTTGCCTTACGAAACTCGGTGCAAAACGGGCCGAACTAGTGCAATACTTCCTGCCACGAAGTCGCATCGAAATTTTTCGCAACGAAAGCACCGGATCCACCCCATTGGACCCTAAACTCATGTTTTGGAGAGTTTTGTACCATTTGGGTGCATTTGGGACCGTTTGGTTGCCTTACGAAACTCGGTGCTAAACGGGCGTATTGGTGTATTTCGTACCATTCGTGTGCATTCGGGACCGTTTGGTTGCCTTACGAAACTCGGTGCTAAACGGGCCGAACTAGTGCAGAAGTTCGTGCCACGAAGTCGCGTCGGAATTTTTCCAATTAACACACCCAATCCACCCCATTGGGCCCTAAACTGTTGTTTTGGTGCGTTTCGTACCTTTTGGGTGCATTCGGGACCGTTTGGTTGCCTTACGAAACTCGGTGCAAAACGGGCCGAACTAGTGCAATACTTCATGCCACGAAGTCGCATCGAAATTTTTCGCAACGAAAGTACCCGATCCACCCCATTGGATCCTAAACTCATGTTTTAGTGCATTTCATACCGTTTGGGTGCATTTGAGACCATTCGGTTGCCTTAAATAACTCGGGGCAAAACATTTCAAACTGGTGCAAAAGTTCGTGCCACGAAGACGCGTTGGAGTTTTTCTCGACGAACGCACACGATCCTCCCCATTAGACCCTAAACACATGTTTTGGTGCGTTTCATACCATTTGCGTGCATTTGGGACTGTTAGGTTGCCTTACGAAACTCGGGGCAAAACATTCCGAACTAGTGCAAAAGTTCGTGCGACGAAGTCGCGTCGGTGTTTTTCAAGACGAACGCACCCGATCCACCCCATTGGACCCTAAACTCATGTTTTCATGACTTTTGTACCATTTGGGTGCATTTGGGACCGTTTGGTTGCCTTACGAAACTCGGTGCCAGACGGGCCGAACTAGTGCAAAACTTCGTGCCACGAAGTCGCATCGGAATTTTTCGCAACAAACGCACCCGATCCACCCCATTGACCCTAAACTCATGTTTTGCTGAGTTTTGTACCATTTGGTTGCATTTGGAACCGTTTGGCTGCCTTACGAAACTCGGTGCAAAAGTTTGTGCCACGCAGTTGCATTGGAATTTTTCGCAACGAAAGCACTCGATCCACCCCATTGGACCCTAAACTCATGTTTTGGAGAGTTTTGTACCATTTGGGTGCATTTGGGACCGTTTGGTTGCCTTACGAAACTCGGTGCTAAACGGGCGTATTGGTGTATTTCGTACCATTCGTGTGCATTCGGGACCGTTTGGTTGCCTTACGAAACTCGGTGCTAAACGGGCCGAACTAGTGCAGAAGTTCGTGCCACGAAGTCGCGTCGGAATTTTTCCAATTAACACACCCCAATCCACCCCATTGGGCCCTAAACTGTTGTTTTGGTGTGTTTCGTACCTTTTCGGTGCATTCGGGACCGTTTGGTTGCCTTACGAAACTCGGTGCAAAACGGGCCGAACAAGTGCAGAAGTTCGTGCCACGAAGTCGCGTTGGAATTTTTCGCAACGAACGCACCCGATCCACCACATTGGACCCTTAACTCATATTTTGGAGAGTTTTGTACCATTTGTGTGCATTTGGGACCGTTTGGTTGCCTTACGAAACTCGGTGCAAAACGGGCCGAACTAGTGCAATACTTCATGCCACGAAGTCGCATCGAAATTTTTCGCAACGAAAGTACCCGATCCACCCCATTGGATCCTAAACTCATGTTTTAGTGCACTTAAGACCGTTTGGGTGCATTTGAGACCATTCGGTTGCCTTAAATAACTCGGGGCAAAACATTTCAAACTGGTGCAAAAGTTCGTGCCACGAAGACGCGTTGGAGTTTTTCTCGACGAACGCACACGATCCACCCCATTAGACCCTAAACACATGTTTTGGTGCGTTTCATACCATTTGCGTGCATTTGGGACTATTAGGTTGCCTTACGAAACTCGGGGCAAAACATTCCGAACTAGTGCAAAAGTTCGTGCGACGAAGTCGCGTCGGTGTTTTTCAAGACGAACGCACCCGATCCACCCCATTGGACCCTAAACACATGTTTTGTTGTGTTTCGTACCATTTGGGTGCATTTGGTACCGTTTGGTTGCCTTACAAAACTCTTTGAAAAACGGGCCGAACTAGAGCAAAAGTTTGTGCCACGAAGTTGCATTGGAAATTTTCGCAACGAACGCACCCGATCCACCCCATTGGACGCTAAACTCATGTTTTCATGACTTTTGTACCATTTGGGTGCATTTGGGACCATTTGGTTGCCTTACGAAACTCGGTGCCAGACGGGCCGAACTAGTGCAAAACTTCGTGCCACGAAGTCGCATCGGAATTTTTCGCAACAAACGCACCCGATCCACCCCATTGACCCTAAACTCATGTTTTGCTGAGTTTTGTACCATTTGGTTGCATTTGGAACCGTTTGGCTGCCTTACGAAACTCGGTGCAAAACAGTCCGAACTAGTGCAAAAGTTTGTGCCACGCAGTTGCATTGGAATTTTTCGCAACGAAAGCACTCGATCCACCCCATTGGACCCTAAACTCATGTTTTGGAGAGTTTTGTACCATTTGGGTGCATTTGGGACCGTTTGGTTGCCTTACGAAACTCGGTGCTAAACGGGCGTATTGGTGTATTTCGTACCATTCGTGTGCATTCGGGACCGTTTGGTTGCCTTACGAAACTCGGTGCTAAACGGGCCGAACTAGTGCAGAAGTTCGTGCCACGAAGTCGCGTCGGAATTTTTCCAATTAACACACCCAATCCACCCCATTGGTCCCTAAACTGTTGTTTTGGTGCGTTTCGCACCTTTTGGGTGCATTCGGGACCGTTTGGTTGCCTTATGAAACTCGGTGCAAAACGGGCCGAACAAGTGCAGAAGTTCGTGCCACGAAGTCGCGTTGGAATTTTTCGCAACGAACGCACCCGATCCACCACATTGGACCCTTAACTCATGTTTTGGAGAGTTTTGTACCATTTGGGTGCATTTGGGACTGTTTGGTTGCCTTACGAAACTCGGTGCAAAACGGGCCGAACTAGTGCAAAAGTTTGTGCCACGAAGTCGCATTGGAATTTTTCACAACGAAAGCACCCGATCCACCCCATTGGAGCCTAAACTCATGTTTTGGTGAGTTTCGTACCATTTCGGTGCATTTGGAACCATTTGGTTGCCTTACGAAACTCGGTGCAAAACGGGCCGAACTAGTGCAAAAGTTTGTGTCACGAAGTCGCATTGGAATTTTTCGCAACGAAAGCACTCGATCCACCCCATTGGACCTTAAACTCATGCTTTCATGAGTTTCATACCATTTGTGTGCATTTGGGACCGTTTGGTTGCCTTACGAAACTCGGTGCAAAACGGGCCGAACTAGTGCAAAAGTTTGTGCCACGAAGTCGCATTGGAAGTTTTCGCAACGAAAGCACCCGATCCACCCCATTGGAGCCTAAACTCATGTTTTGGTGAGTTTCATGCCATTTCGGTGCATTTGGAACCATTTGGTTGCCTTACGAAACTCGGTGCAAAACGGTCCGAACTAGTGCAAAAGTTTGTGCCACGTAATTGCATTGGAATTTTTCACAACGAAAGCACTCTATCCACCCCATTGGACCTTAAACTCATGTTTTCATGAGTTTCATACCATTTGTGTGCATTTGGGACCGTTTGGTTGTGATGAGGACATCCCTCCCAACGATACACCCATGCCTACTACGCAGCAAGGACCAATGACAAGAGCTCGTGCACGAGAGCTAAATTATCAGGTAAACTCGTTCCTCGCTGTCCATAAACCATCATCCATGAATGGGGTACTACTAAATTCTTGTGATGCTTTTCTTATTCTTAGGAACTTGGGACATGAACCAGATTGGAGGGACAGCAAACACGACAAGAAAGCGAGTGTGGATGATCAGATCGGACCATACCAGTTCGGACCTCCAGGAAGGGACAACTTCGGAAGGCCATAACTCTTAGCTCCGAATATTGTTTGAAGCATGAGTACTTGTTGGAAAGCTCCTGAAGTCTACTTTCAGATGGATCCAACCTCAAGATGAAATTCCAAAGGAGCTAAGCAGAATCGCCAAAATGACATTCAGTCTTCCAGTCTTGGGCTGAGGCCCTTGTATCTAGTTCAGCCCACTAGGGGCCCATTTTAAGTTAGGGTTTACACCCCCCCCCCACGCCTCTTGGCTGCTCCCCCACCTATATAAACCACCAGCAGCCACCATTTGAGACCTGGGTTTTGTTTGGTTGTAAGTTTAGCTGCTGCTACTTCCTTGTAAACGCGTGTGTCGATTAGACCACCCGATTTGCTTGATTCAGAACCCCAACTTCGTGTGTATCAGATTTATCCTTTGGGCAAGGTATGTGTGCTATTTGCTTGTCCACTTGTTCTTGCTTGTTCTTCGAATTGCTTGCAAGTTCAAGGTTGTTCTTGGCACAGCAAGAACAACACAAATTGGAGGCGGTGTAACTGTCGCTAAGGCGCAGCTCAGCCCTTGTGGTGTTGTAGTCGGGTAGCACAACGTCGATCCTCCTCAAATCGAGTTATCCCCCACTCTCATCGAAAGATCGGGAGCAAACCCCAGCGGGTTCCATCATGTGGTAATCAGAGCAAGGTTTTTTTTTCGGTGAGAGATTCTACCCATCCCTTTACCTACAGTCCAGAAAACTACACAAAAATAGGCTAGATCGGAAAATCCCAACAACAAGTTTGAGCTTTTGCTGTTCTGCTTAGTTCTTTGCTTGTTGAGTTTTCAGTTGCATTGTTTGGGCTAGTTGCTGGTTCTTAGTGGTTCAATCTTTAGAGTTTTGAGTTCTGGTCACGTTTTAGTCACCACGAAATCCACCAAATCTATTCATATTTCCGCTGTCATTTCTGCCACCACGAATCCATCTTCCCAGATCTGAGCACTAGAAGAAAACAGTCCTATATCTTGTGTTACATGTCCGATTCAAATGTTTAAATATAATCTGGAAAGCTTATCTCGTGTTCTTTCCAACAGATCAAAATTTGCCCCCTAACTCCTTCTGAGCGCGTCGCAATACCACTTGAGATTCGCGACCTGCTGTCTGAAAGTTGAGACGTTGGAACTGATTTCAAAGGAGTTGTGTGCAGCAATCCCTTTGTTTGGGTTGTTGGGATTTCAAAAGAGTTTTAGCCCCTGAAAAAGAAAGAGCAAAAAAAAGAAAGAGAAGAGAAGAGAGAAAAAAAAGTGAAGGGAATAGAGCTGTTGTTTTCTTGCATTCCTTGCTGTCTTGGTGTGTGACAACATTTGTGTTCAGGCTCACGTCTCTAGCTTGATTTGGCACTAGGACCAGCATAGGACCATCAATGAATGTCTATTCAACTTGCTTTGACTAATGTGGTTCTAGCTGTACCTTGATTTGTTTTGTTTGTAGCCACCTATAGCTCCACAAATTATCTACTACATCACGAGGTTGTGCTTGTGTAACCATTTGTGTTGTTCTTGCTGGCTGCCGACACCTCCTACCTTGCTTGGTAAGAACATGTAAGAACTTGAATGGACAAGTGTGAGTGAACATATAGTGTTCCACCACCTATTTCCTTTAGTTGGTAGGCAACTTCTTGTGACTTTGTTTGCTGCAAGCTAACCATGGCAGGTGCAGGGAGTGAGGATGAGGATGGTGGAGGCCTGCTTACACCTCGCACCAAAGGCATCGTATAGCATTTTCAAAAGCAAGTGAGGGAGTACACCTTGGGAATTGATAATGATTTGCAGGTGATAAATGAGAAGATTGGGCAAATGGAGGCCGCACAGATTACCAACAACACCAAGCTTGCAGGTTTGGAGACGACGGTTGCTCGCGTGGACAAGAGTCTCGCTGCTCTTCTAAGGCGCTTTGATGAGCTCCACGCGAATATGAATGATCAGCATAGAGGACGTGGCCAAGAGAATGATGACGGCGCAGAAAATTCAGGTGCTAATTATGCTGCTGACACCGAAGTTGAGGATCAAGCCCAGCGATGTCTACGTCGTAACAGTCGAGGTATGGGTGGACAGCGTCCACATGAGGTACATAACAATGACATTGCTTTTAGTAAGATAAAATTTAAGATACCCTCTTTTGATGGTAAATATGATCCGGATGCTTATCTTACTTGGGAGATGGCTGTTGAACAAAAGTTTACTTGTCATGATTTTCCTGAAAATGCATGTGTTAGGGCTGCAACTAGTGAATTCACTGATTTTGCTTCCGTTTGGTGGATAGAACATGGCAAGAAAAATCCTAATAACATGCCACAAACTTGGGATGCTTTGAAATGGATCATGAGGGCTAGATTTGTTCCATCTTACTATGCACGTGATCTTTTAAACCAGCTGCAGCAGTTAAAACAAGGTACTAAAAGTGTAGAAGAATACTATCAAGAGCTGCAAATGGGCATGCTACGCTGCAATTTAGAGGAGGATGTGGAGCCTGCTATGGCTAGATTTTTGGGCGGGTTAAACCGGGAAATTCAGGACATCCTTGCTTATAAAGAGTACACTAACATAACCCGTTTGTTCCATCTTGCTTGCAAAGCTGAAAGGGAAGTGCAGGGACGACGTGCAAGTACCAGGACTAACATTTCTGCAGGGAGGAATTTTTCCACACAGCCCCGCTCAAGCATTCCATCAACTGGACGTGCTGCTGCACCTTATTCATCGTCCGCTCGAATAGCAGCCCCACCTTCTAGCGACAAGCCTCGTGACAACCCTGCAAATTCAGCAGCAAAGACAACGCAAAAACCTGCTGCAACCACTTCATCGGTGGCATCCACAGGTAGAACAAGAGATGTTCAGTGCCACCGCTGCAAGGGATTTGGACATGTCATGCGTGACTGCCCAAGCAAGCGTGTTTTGGTGGTCAAAAATGATGGTGAGTACTCATCTACTAGTGAACTTGAAGAAGATATACTTGCATTGCTTGCGGCTGACCATGCAGGAAGTGAGGGCTGCTCGGAAGAACATATTAATGCAGCTGAAGCCGACCGCTATGAGAGCCTAATTGTGCAGCGTGTGCTGAGCGCACAAATGGAAAAAGCGGAGCAAAATCAGCGGCACACATTATTCCAAACAAAGTGTGTCATCAAAGAGCGTTCGTGTCGAGTGATCATCGATGGAGGTAGCTGCAACAACTTGGCCAGCAGCGACATGGTGGAGAAGCTTGCACTTACCACCCAACCACACCCGCATCCATATTGCATTCAATGGCTGAATAACACCGGTAAGGCAAAGGTAACAAAACTTGTGCGAATTAATCTTGCCATCGGATCCTATAAAGATGTTGTTGAATGTGATGTTGTGCCAATGCAAGCATGTAGTATTCTGCTAGGAAGGCCATGGCAATTTGATAAAGATTCTATGCATCATGGTACATCAAATCAGTATTCCTTCCAATACCATGATAAAAGGATTGTGTTGCATCCAATGTCTCCTGAAGCAATTTTAAAAGATGAACTTACTAGAGCTAGTAAAATGAAGAATCAGGAACAGGTTAAAAGTGAAAATCAAATTGTGGCCAACGAACTTGAGAAGCACAAAAAGAGAAGTGCCAAATCTATTCATGATAACAGAAATGAGATCAAGCTGAAAGGGGCATGTTTCATTGCTACTAAATCTGATTTAGATGAGATTGATGCTGCCACTGCTGTTTGCTATGCCTTGATTTGCAAACAAACCTTGTTTTCACTTCAGGACATACCTCTTTCCTTGCCCCCTATTGTCACTAACCTTTTGCAGGAGTATGCGGATGTTTTTCCAAAGGAGGTGCCACCGGGGCTGCCACCAATTCGTGGGATTGAGCACCAGATTGACCTTATTCCCGGGGCCTCCTTACCCAATCGTACACCATACAGGACCAACCCTGAAGAAACTAAAGAAATTCAGCGCCAAGTGCAAGAATTGCTCGACAAAGGTTACGTGCGTGAGTCTCTGAGCCCCTGCGCTGTTCCTGTCCTTTTGGTTCCTAAGAAAGATGGATCTTGGTGCATGTGTGTAGATTGCCGAGCGATTAATAACATAACAATCAGATATCGTCATCCTATCCCTAGGCTAGATGATATGCTTGATGAATTGAGTGGCTCAATTGTGTTCTCGAAAATTGATTTGCGTAGTGGTTACCACCAGATTCGCATGAAGTTAGGAGATGAATGGAAAACAGCATTTAAAACTAAATTCGGTCTATATGAGTGGTTAGTCATGCCTTTTGGTCTCACTAATGCACCCAGCACTTTCATGAGATTAGTGAATGAAGTTTTACGCGCTTTCATTGGCAGATTTGTTGTGGTATATTTTGATGACATTCTGATCTATAGCAAATCACTAGAAGACCATCTTGATCATTTGCGTGCTGTTTTGGATGCTCTCCGTGATGCACGTTTGTTTGGTAACCTTGAGAAGTGCACCTTTTGCACAGATCGAGTCTCTTTTCTTGGCTATGTTGTGACACCGCAGGGAATTCAAGTCGATCAAGCCAAGGTTGAAGCCATTCACAGCTAGCCGGTTCCCACAACGGTCACCCAAGTGCGAAGCTTTCTTGGACTTGCTGGATTTTATCGTCGCTTTGTGAAGGACTTTAGCACCATTGCAGCCCCATTGCATGAACTCACTAAGAAGGGTACAACCTTCACTTGGGCTGCAGCTCAACAGGATGCTTTCAGCGTGCTCAAAGATAAGTTAACTCATGCACCCTTGCTCCAACTTCCAGATTTCAATAAAACATTTGAACTTGAATGTGATGCTAGTGGAATTGGGTTGGGTGGCGTGCTGCTGCAAGATGGTAAGCCTGTAGCATATTTCAGTGAGAAATTGAGTGGACCTAGCTTGAACTATTCTACTTACGATAAGGAATTGCTTGCTTTAGTTCGAACTTTGGAAACTTGGCAGCACTATTTGTGGCTCAAAGAGTTTGTTATACATTCTGATCATGAGTCCTTAAAACACATTCGAAGTCAAGCAAAACTAAATCGTAGGCATGCTAAATGGGTTGAATTCATTGAATCTTTCCCTTATGTCATCAAACACAAGAAAGGGAAGGAGAATGTCATTGCTGATGCTTTGTCTAGGCGTTACACTATGCTGTCCCAACTTGATTGCAAAATTTTCGGCTTGGAAACGATTAAAGCACAATATGCTCATGATGATGATTTTAAGGATGTGTTGCTGAACTGTAAGGAGGGGAAAACTTGGAACAAATTTGTCCTAACTGATGGGTTTATTTTTAGAGCTAACAAGCTATGCATTCCAGCTAGCTCCGTGCGTTTGTTATTACTACAGGAAGCACATGGAGGAGGGTTGATGGGACACTTTGGTGTGAAGAAGACAGAAAACATCCTTGCTAATCATTTCTTTTGGCCCAAGATGCGGAGGGACGTGGAGAGATTTGTTGCTCGCTGCACAACATGCCAAAAAGCTAAGTCACGCCTTAATCCTCATGGCTTGTACATTCCTCTACCTGTTCCTAATGCACCATGGGAGGATATTTCAATGGACTTTGTTTTAGGACTGCCTAGAACAAAGAAGGGGAGGGATAGTGTTTTTGTGGTTGTGGATAGATTTTCTAAGATGGCACATTTCATACCATGTCATAAGACCGATGATGCTACTCATGTTTGCTGATTTGTTCTTTCGTGAAATTGTTCGTTTGCATGGTGTGCCAAACACAATTGTTTCAGATCGTGATGCAAAATTTCTTAGTCATTTTTGGAGAACTTTGTGGGCTAAATTAGGTACTAAGCTGCTATTTTCCACTACATGTCATCCCCAAACTGATGGACAAACTGAGGTTGTGAATAGAACTTTATCTACCATGCTTAGGGCTATTTTGAAAAAGAACATAAAAATGTGGGAAGAATGTTTGCCTCATGTTGAGTTTGCTTACAACCGTTCACAACATTCTACTACTAAAAAGAGCCCTTTTGAGATTGTTTATGGTTTTGTGCCTCGAGCCCCTATTGATTTGCTGCCTCTACCAACTTCTGAGAGATTGAATTTTGATGCTAAACAACGTGGTGAGTTGATGTTGAAAATGCATGAGACCACAAAGGAGAACATAGAAACCATAAATGCTAAATATAAACTTGCTGGTAGCAGAGGAAAGAAGCATGTCACTTTTGAACCAGGTGATTTGGTTTGGCTGCACTTGAGAAAGGATCGGTTTCCTGATTTGAGGAAGTCAAAGTTGCTTCCGAGAGCTGATGGCCCTTTTAAAGTTGTAGCTAAGATCAATGATAATGCATACAAACTTGAGTTGCCTGCAGATTTTGGGGTTAGCCCCACATTTAACATTGCAGATTTGAAACCATATTTGGGTGAGGAAGATGAACTTGAGTCGAGGACGACTCAAATGCAAGAAGGGGAGGATGATGAGGACATCCCTCCCAACGATACACCCATGCCTACTACGCAGCAAGGACCAATGACAAGAGCTCGTGCACGAGAGCTAAATTATCAGGTAAACTCGTTCCTCGCTGTCCATAAACCATCATCCATGAATGGGGTACTACTAAATTCTTGTGATGCTTTTCTTATTCTTAGGAACTTGGGACATGAACCAGATTGGAGGGACAGCAAACACGACAAGAAAGCGAGTGTGGATGATCAGATCGGACCATACCAGTTCGGACCTCCAGGAAGGGACAACTTCGGAAGGCCATAACTCTTAGCTCCGAATATTGTTTGAAGCCCATGAGTACTTGTTGGAAAGCTCCTGAAGTCTACTTTCAGATGGATCCAACCTCAAGATGAAATTCCAAAGGAGCTAAGCAGAATCGCCAAAATGACATTCAGTCTTCCAGTCTTGGGCTGAGGCCCTTGTATCTAGTTCAGCCCACTAGGGGCCCATTTTAAGTTAGGGTTTACACCCCCCACGCCTCTTGGCTGCTCCCCCACCTATATAAACCACCAGCAGCCACCATTTGAGACCTGGGTTTTGTTTGGTTGTAAGTTTAGCTGCTGCTACTTCCTTGTAAACGCGTGTGTCGATTAGACCACCCGATTTGCTTGATTCAGAACCCCAACTTCGTGTGTATCAGATTTATCCTTTGGGCAAGGTCTGTGTGCTGTTTGCTTGTCCACTTGTTCTTGCTTGTTCTTCGAATTGCTTGCAGGTTCAAGGTTGTTCTTGGCACAGCAAGAACAACACAAATTGGAGGCAGTGTAACTGTCGCTAAGGCGCAGCTCAGCCCTTGTGGTGTTGTAGTCGGGCAGCACAACGTCGATCCTCCTCAAATCGAGTTATCCCCCACTCTCATCGAAAGATCGGGAGCAAACCCCAGCGGGTTCCATCAGGTTGCCTTACGAAATTCGGTGCAAAACGGGCCGAACTAGTGCAATACTTCATGCCACGAAGTCGCATCAAAATTTTTCGCAACGAAAGCACTCGATCCACCCCATTGGACCCTAAACTCATGTTTTGGAGAGTTTTGTACCATTTGGGTGCATTTGGGACCGTTTGGTTGCCTTACGAAACTCGGTGCTAAACGGGCGTATTGGTGTATTTCGTACCATTCGTGTGCATTCGGGACCGTTTGGTTGCCTTACGAATCTCGGTGCTAAACGGGCCAAACTAGTGCAGAAGTTCGTGCCGCGAAGTCGCGTCGGAATTTTTCCAATTAACACACCCAATCCACACCATTGGGCCCTAAACACATGTTTTGTTGCGTTTCGTACCATTTGGGTGCATTTGGTACCGTTTGGTTGCCTTACAAAACTCGGTGAAAAACGGGCCGAACTAGAGCAAAAGTTTGTGCCACGAAGTTGCATTGGAATTTTTCGCAACGAACGCACCCGATCCACCCCCATTGGACCCTAAACTCATGTTTTCATGACTTTTGTACCATTTGGGTGCATTTGGGACCGTTTGGTTGCCTTACGAAACTCGGTGCCAAACGGGCCGAACTAGTGCAAAACTTCGTGCCACGAAGTCGCATCGGAATTTTTCGCAACAAACGCACCCAATCCACTCCATTGACCCTAAACTCATGTTTTGCTGAGTTTTGTACCATTTGGTTGCATTTGGAACCGTTTGATTGCCTTACGAAACTCGGTGCAAAACGGCCCGAACTAGTGCAAAAGTTTGTGCCACGCAGTTGCATTGGAATTTTTCGCAACGAAAGCACTCGATCCACCCCATTGGACCCTAAACTCATGTTTTGGAGAGTTTTGTACCATTTGGGTGCATTTGGGACCGTTTGGTTGCCTTACGAAACTCGGTGCTAAACGGGCGTATTGGTGTATTTCGTACCATTCGTGTGCATTCGGGACCGTTTGGTTGCCTTACGAAACTCGGTGCTAAACGGTCCGAACTAGTGCAGAAGTTCGTGCCACGAAGTCGTGTCGGAATTTTTCCAATTAACACACCCAATCCACCCCATTGGGCCCTAAACTGTTGTTTTGGTGCGTTTCGTACCTTTGGGGTGCATTCGGGACCGTTTGGTTGCCTTACGAAACTCGGTGCAAAACGGGCCGAACAAGTGCAGAAGTTCGTGCCACGAAGTCGCGTTGGAATTTTTGGCAACGAACGCACTCGATCCACCCCATTGGACCCTTAACTCATGTTTTGGAGAGTTTTGTACCATTTGGGTGCATTTGGGACCGTTTGGTTGCCTTACGAAACTCGGTGCAAAACGGGCCGATCTAGTGCAAAAGTTTGTGCCACGAAGTTGCATTGGAATTTTTCACAACGAAAGCACCCGATCCACCCCATTGGAGCCTAAACTCATGTTTTGGTGAGTTTCGTACCATTTCGGTGCATTTGGAACCATTTGGTTGCCTTACGAAACTCGGTGCAAAACGGGCTGAACTAGTGCAAAAGTTTGTGTCACGAAGTCGCATTGGAATTTTTCGCAACGAAAGCACTCGATCCACCCCATTGGACCTTAAACTCATGTTTTCATGACTTTTGTACCATTTGGGTGCATTTGGGACCGTTTGGTTGCCTTACGAAACTCGGTGCCAAACGGGCCGAACTAGTGCAAAACTTCGTGCCACGAAGTCGCATCGGAATTTTTCGCAACAAATGCACCCGATCCACCCCATTGACCCTAAACACATGTTTTGCTGAGTTTTGTACCATTGGGTTGCATTTGGAACCGTTTGGTTGCCTTACGAAACTTGGTGCTAAACGGGCCGAACTAGTGCAGAAGTTCGTGCCACGAAGTCGCGTCGGAATTTTTCCAATTAACACACCCAATCCACCCCATTGGGCCCTAAACTGTTGTTTTAGTGCGTTTCGTACCTTTTGGGTGCATTCGGGACCGTTTGGTTGCCTTATGAAACTCGGTGCAAAACGGGCCGAACAAGTGCAGAAGTTCGTGCCATGAAGTCGCGTTGGAATTTTTCGCAACGAACGCACCCGATCCACCACATTGGACCCTTAACTCATGTTTTGGAGAGTTTTGTACCATTTGGGTGCATTTGGGACTATTTGGTTGCCTTACGAAACTCGGTGCAAAACGGGCCGAACTAGTGCAAAAGTTTGTGCCACGAAGTCGCATTGGAATTTTTCACGACGAAAGCACCCGATCCACCCCATTGGAGCCTAAACTCATGTTTTGGTGAGTTTCGCACCATTTCGGCGCATTTGGAACCATTTGGTTGCCTTACGAAACTCGGTGCAAAACGGGCCGAACTAGTGCAAAAGTTTGTGTCACGAAGTCGCATTGGAATTTTTCGCAACGAAAGCACTCGATCCACCCCATTGGACCTTAAACTCATGCTTTCATGAGTTTCATACCATTTGTGTGCATTTGGGACCGTTTGGTTGCCTTACAAAACTCGGTGCAAAACGGGCCGAACTAGTGCAAAAGTTTGTGCCACGAAGTCGCATTGGAATTTTTCTCAACGAAAGCACCCGATCCACCCCATTGGAGCCTAAACTCATGTTTTGATGAGTTTTGTGCCATTTCGGTGCATTTGGAACCATTTGGTTGCCTTACGAAACTCGGTGCAAAACGGGCCGAACTAGTGCAAAAGTTTGTGCCACGTAATTGCATTGGAATTTTTCGCAACGAAAGCACTCTATCCACCCCATTGGACCTTAAACTCATGTTTTCATGAGTTTCATACCATTTGTGTGCATTTGGGACCGTTTGGTTGCCTTACGAAACTCGGTGCAAAACGGGCCGAACTAGTGCAATACTTCATGCCACGAAGTCGCATCAAAATTTTTCGCAACGAAAGCACTCGATCCACCCCATTGGACCCTAAACTCATGTTTTGGAGAGTTTTGTACCATTTGGGTGCATTTGGGACCGTTTGGTTGCCTTACGAAACTCGGTGCTAAACGGGCGTATTGGTGTATTTCGTACCATTCGTGTGCATTCGGGACCGTTTGGTCGCCTTACGAATCTCGGTGCTAAACGTGCCGAACTAGTGCAGAAGTTCGTGCCGCGAAGTCGCGTCGGAATTTTTCCAATTAACACACCCAATCCACCCCATTGGGCCCTAAACACATGTTTTGTTGCGTTTCGTACCATTTGGGTGCATTTGGTACCGTTTGGTTGCCTTACAAAACTCGGTGAAAAACGGGCCGAACTAGAGCAAAAGTTTGTGCCACGAAGTTGCATTGGAATTTTTCGCAATGAACGCACCCGATCCACCCCATTGGACCCTAAACTCATGTTTTCATGACTTTTGTACCATTTGGGTGCATTTGGGACCGTTTGGTTGCCTTACGAAACTCGGTGCCAAACGGGCCGAACTAGTGCAAAACTTCGTGCCACGAAGTCACATCGGAATTTTTCGCAACAAACGCACCCGATCCACTCCATTGACCCTAAACTCATGTTTTGCTGAGTTTTGTACCATTTGGTTGCATTTGGAACCGTTTGATTGCCTTACGAAACTCGGTGCAAAACGGCCCGAACTAGTGCAAAAGTTTGTGCCACGCAGTTGCATTGGAATTTTTCGCAACGAAAGCACTCGATCCACCCCATTGGACCCTAAACTCATGTTTTGGAGAGTTTTGTACCATTTGGGTGCATTTGGGACCGTTTGGTTGCCTTACGAAACTCGGTGCTAAACGGGCGTATTGGTGTATTTCGTACCATTCGTGTGCATTCGGGACCGTTTGGTTGCCTTACGAAACTCGGTGCTAAACGGTCCGAACTTGTGCAGAAGTTCGTGCCACGAAGTCGCGTCGGAATTTTTCCAATTAACACACCCAATCCACCCCATTGGGCCCTAAACTGTTGTTTTGGTGCGTTTCGTACCTTTTGGTTGCATTCGGGACCGTTTGGTTGCCTTACGAAACTCGGTGCAAAACGGGCCGAACAAGTGCAGAAGTTCGTGCCACGAAGTCGCGTTGGAATTTTTGGCAACGAACGCACCCGATCCAC
The DNA here is from genome assembly GCF_016808335.1 of Panicum virgatum. NCBI lineage: Eukaryota > Viridiplantae > Streptophyta > Magnoliopsida > Poales > Poaceae > Panicum > Panicum virgatum. The sequence goes on from NW_024376660.1 coordinate 23,646, forward strand.
CCCATTGGACCCTTAACTCATGTTTTGGAGAGTTTTGTACCATTTGGGTGCATTTGGGACCGTTTGGTTGCCTTACGAAACTCGGTGCAAAACGGGCCGAACTAGTGCAAAAGTTTGTGCCACGAAGTCGCATTGGAATTTTTCACGACGAAAGCACCCGATCCACCCCATTGGAGCCTAAGCTCATGTTTTGGTGAGTTTCGTACCATTTCGGTGCATTTGGAACCATTTGGTTCCCTTATGAAACTCGGTGCAAAACGGGCCGAACTAGTGCAAAAGTTTTTGTCACGAAGTCGCATTGGAATTTTTCGCAACGAAAGCACTCGATCCACCCCATTGGACCTTAAACTCATGCTTTCATGAGTTTCATACCATTTGTGTGCATTTGGGACCGTTTGGTTGCCTTACGAAACTCGGTGCAAAACGGGCCGAACTAGTGCAAAAGTTTGTGCCACGAAGTCGCATTGGAATTTTTCGCAACGAAAGCACCCGATCCACCCCATTGGAGCCTAAACTCATGTTTTGGTGAGTTTCGTGCCATTTCGGTGCATTTGGAACCATTTGGTTGCCTTACGAAACTCGGTGCAAAACGGGCCGAACTAGTGCAAAAGTTTGTGCCACGTAATTGCTTTGGAATTTTTCGCAATGAAAGCACTCTATCCACCCCATTGGACCTTAAACTCATGTTTTCATGAGTTTCATACCATTTGTGTGCATTTGGGACCATTTGGTTGCCTTACGAAACTCGGTGCAAAACGGGCCGAACTAGTGCAATACTTCATGCCACGAAGTCGCATCAAAATTTTTCGCAACGAAAGCACTCGATCCACCCCATTGGACCCTAAACTCATGTTTTGGAGAGTTTTGTACCATTTGGGTGCATTTGGGACTGTTTGGTTGCCTTACGAAACTCGGTGCTAAACGGGCGTATTGGTGTATTTCGTACCATTCGTGTGCATTCGGGACCGTTTGGTTGCCTTACGAATCTCGGTGCTAAACGGGCCGAACTAGTGTAGAAGTTTGTACCGCGAAGTCGCGTCGGAATTTTTCCAATTAACACACCCAATCCACCCCATTGGGCCCTAAACACATGTTTTGTTGCGTTTCGTACCATTTGGGTGCATTTGGTACCATTTGGTTGCCTTACAAAACTCGGTGAAAAACGGGCCGAACTAGAGCAAAAGTTTGTGCCACAAAGTTGCATTGGAATTTTTCGCAACAAACGCACCCGATCCACCCCATTGGACCCTAAACTCATGTTTCCATGACTTTTGTACCATTTGGGTGCATTTGGGACCGTTTGGTTGCCTTACGAAACTCGGTGCCAAACGGGCCGAACTAGTGCAAAACTTCGTGCCACGAAGTCGCATCGGAATTTTCGCAACAAACGCACCCGATCCACTCCATTGACCCTAAACTCATGTTTTGCTGAGTTTTGTACCATTTGGTTGCATTTGGAACCGTTTGATTGCCTTACGAAACTCGGTGCAAAACGGCCCGAACTAGTGCAAAAGTTTGTGCCACGCAGTTGCATTGGAATTTTTCGCAACGAAAGCACTCGATCCACCCCATTGGACCCTAAACTCATGTTTTGGAGAGTTTTGTACCATTTGGGTGCATTTGGGACCGTTTGGTTGCCTTACGAAACTCGGTGCTAAACGGGCGTATGTGTGTATTTCGTACCATTCGTGTGCATTCGGGACCGTTTGGTTGCCTTACGAAACTCGGTGCTAAACGGTCCGAACTTGTGCAGAAGTTCGTGCCACGAAGTCGCGTCGGAATTTTTCCAATTAACACACCCAATCCACCCCATTGGGCCCTAAACTGTTGTTTTGGTGCGTTTCGTACCTTTTGGGTGCATTCGGGACCGTTTGGTTGCCTTACGAAACTCGGTGCAAAACGGGCCGAACAAGTGCAGAAGTTCGTGCCACGAAGTCGCGTTGGAATTTTTGGCAACGAACGCACCCGATCCACCCCATTGGACCCTTAACTCATGTTTTGGAGAGTTTTGTACCATTTGGGTGCATTTGGGACCGTTTGGTTGCCTTACGAAACTCGGTGCAAAACGGGCCGAACTAGTGCAAAAGTTTGTGCCACGAAGTCGCATTGGAATTTTTGGCAATGAAAGCACCCGATCCACCCCATTGGAGCCTAAACTCATGTTTTGGTGAGTTTCGTACCATTTCGGTGCATTTGGAACCATTTGGTTCCCTTATGAAACTCGGTGCAAAACGGGCCGAACTAGTGCAAAAGTTTTTGTCACGAAGTCGCATTGGAATTTTTCGCAACGAAAGCACTCGATCCACCCCATTGGACCTTAAACTCATGCTTTCATGAGTTTCATACCATTTGTGTGCATTTGGGACCGTTTGGTTGCCTTACGAAACTCGGTGCAAAACGGGCCGAACTAGTGCAAAAGTTTGTGCCACGAAGTCGCATTGGAATTTTTCGCAACGAAAGCACCCGATCCACCCCATTGGAGCCTAAACTCATGTTTTGGTGAGTTTCGTGCCATTTCGGTGCATTTGGAACCATTTGGTTGCCTTACGAAACTCGGTGCAAAACGGGCCGAACTAGTGCAAAAGTTTGTGCCACGTAATTGCATTGGAATTTTTCGCAACGAAAGCACTCTATCCAACCCATTGGACCTTAAACTCATGTTTTCATGAGTTTCATACCATTTGTGTGCATTTGGGACCGTTTGGTTGCCTTACGAAACTCGGTGCAAAACGGGCCGAACTTGTGCAATACTTCATGCCACGAAGTCGCATCAAAATTTTTCGCAACGAAAGCACTCGATCCACCCCATTGGACCTTAAACTCATGTTTTCATGAGTTTCATACCATTTGTGTGCATTTGGGACCGTTTGGTTGCCTTACGAAACTCGGTGCTAAACGGGCGTATTGGTGTATTTCGTACCATTCGTGTGCATTCGGGACCGTTTGGTTGCCTTACGAATCTCGGTGCTAAATGGGCCGAACTAGTGCAGAAGTTTGTACCGCGAAGTTGCGTCGGAATTTTTCCAATTAACACACCCAATCCACCCCATTGGGCCCTAAACACATGTTTTGTTGCGTTTCGTACCATTTGGGTGCATTTGGTACCGTTTGGTTGCCTTACAAAACTCGGTGAAAAACGGGCCGAACTAGAGCAAAAGTTTGTGCCACAAAGTTGCATTGGAATTTTTCGCAACGAACGCACCCGATCCACCCCATTGGACCCTAAACTCATGTTTTCATGACTTTTGTACCATTTGGGTGCATTTGGGACCGTTTGGTTGCCTTACGAAACTCGGTGTCAAACGGGCCGAACTAGTGCAAAACTTCGTGCCACGAAGTCGCATCGGAATTTTTCGCAACAAACGCACCCGATCCACTCCATTGACCCTAAACTCATGTTTTGCTGAGTTTTGTACCATTTGGTTGCATTTGGAACCGTTTGATTGCCTTACGAAACTCGGTGCAAAACGGCCCGAACTAGTGCAAAAGTTTGTGCCACGGAGTTGCATTGGAATTTTTCGCAACGAAAGCACTCGATCCACCCCATTGGACCCTAAACTCATGTTTTGGAGAGTTTTGTACCATTTGGGTGCATTTGGGACCGTTTGGTTGCCTTACGAAACTCGGTGCTAAACGGGCGTATTGGTGTATTTCGTACCATTCGTGTGCATTCGGGACCGTTTGGTTGCCTTACGAATCTCGGTGCTAAATGGGCCGAACTAGTGCAGAAGTTCGTGCCGCGAAGTCACGTCGGAATTTTTCCAATTAACACACCCAATCCACCCCATTGGGCCCTAAACACATGTTTTGTTGCGTTTTGTACCATTTGGGTGCATTTGGTACCGTTTGGTTGCCTTACAAAACTCGGTGAAAAACGGGCCGAACTAGAGCAAAAGTTTGTGCCACGAAGTTGCATTGGAATTTTTCGCAACGAACGCACCCGATCCACCCCATTGGACCCTAAACTCATGTTTTCATGACTTTTGTACCATTTGGGTGCATTTGGGACCGTTTGGTTGCCTTACGAAACTCGGTGCCAAACGGGCAGAACTAGTGCAAAACTTTGTGCCACGAAGTCGCATCGGAATTTTTCGCAACAAACGCACCCGATCCACTCCATTGACCCTAAACTCATGTTTTGCTGAGTTTTGTACCATTTGGTTGCATTTGGAACCGTTTGATTGCCTTACCAAACTCGGTGCAAAACGGCCCGAACTAGTGCAAAAGTTTGTGCCACGCAGTTGCATTGGAATTTTTCGCAACGAAAGCACTCGATCCACCCCATTGGACCCTAAACTCATGTTTTGGAGAGTTTTGTACCATTTGGGTGCATTTGGGACCGTTTGGTTGCCTTACGAAACTCGGTGTTAAACGGGCGTATTGGTGTATTTCGTACCATTCGTGTTCATTCGGGACCGTTTCGTTGCCTTACGAAACTCGGTGCCAAACGGGCCGAACTAGTGCAAAACTTCGTGCCACGAGGTCGCATCGGAATTTTTCGCAACAAACGCACCCGATCCACTCCATTGACCCTAAACTCATGTTTTGCTTATTTTTGTACCATTTGGTTGCATTTGGAACCGTTTGATTGCCTTACGAAACTCGGTGCAAAACAGGCCGAACTAGTGCAAAACTTCGTGCCACGAAGTCGCATCGGAATTTTTCGCAACAAACGCACCCGATCCACCCCATTGACCCTAAACTCATGTTTTGCTGAGTTTTGTACCATTTGGTTGCATTTGGAACCGTTTGATTGCCTTACGAAACTCGGTGCAAAACGGCCCGAACTAGTGCAAAAGTTTGTGCCACGCAGTTGCATTGGAATTTTTCGCAACGAAAGCACTCGATCCACCCCATTGGACCCTAAACTCATGTTTTGGAGAGTTTTGTACCATTTGGGTGCATTTGGGACCGTTTGGTTGCCTTACGAAACTCGGTGCAAAACGGGCCGAACTAGTGCAAAAGTTTGTGCCACGAAGTCGCATTGGAATTTTTCACAACGAAAGCACCCGATCCACCCCATTGGAGCCTAAACTCATGTTTTGGTGAGTTTCGTACCATTTCGGTGCATTTGGAACCATTTGGTTGCCTTACGAAACTCGGTGCAAAATAGGCCGAACTAGTGCAAAAGTTTGTGTCACGAAGTCGCATTGGAATTTTTCGCAACGAAAGCACTCGATCCACCCCATTGGACCTTAAACTCATGCTTTCATGAGTTTCATACCATTTGTGTGCATTTGGGACCGTTTGGTTGCCTTACGAAACTCGGTGCAAAACGGGCCGAACTAGTGCAAAAGTTTGTGCCACGAAGTCGCATTGGAATTTTTCGCAACGAAAGCACCCGATCCACCCCATTGGAGCCTAAACTCATGTTTTGGTGAGTTTCGTGCCATTTCGGTGCATTTGGAACCATTTGGTTGCCTTACGAAACTCGGTGCAAAACGGGCCGAACTAGTGCAAAAGTTTGTGCCACGTAATTGCATTGGAATTTTTCACAACAAAAGCACTCTATCCACCCCATTGGACCTTAAACTCATGTTTCAATGAGTTTCATACCATTTGTGTGCATTTGGGACCGTTTGGTTGTCTTACGAAACTCGGTGCAAAACGGACCGAACTAGTGCAATACTTCATGCCCGAAGTCGCATCAAAATTTTTCGCAACGAAAGCACTCGATCCACCCCATTGGACCCTAAACTCATGTTTTGGAGAGTTTTGTACCATTTGGGTGCATTTGGGACCGTTTGGTTGCCTTACGAAACTCGGTTTTAAACGGGCGTATTGGTGTATTTCGTACCATTCGTGTGCATTCGGGACCGTTTGGTTGCCTTATGAATCTCGGTGCTAAACGGGCCGAACTAGTGCAGAAGTTCGTACCGCGAAGTCGCGTCGGAATTTTTCCAATTAACACACCCAATCCACCCCATTGGGCCCTAAACACATGTTTTGTTGCGTTTCGTACCATTTGGGTGCATTTGGTTCCGTTTGGTTGCCTTACAAAACTCGGTGAAAAACGGGCCGAACTAGAGCAAAAGTTTGTGCCACGAAGTTGCATTGGAATTTTTCGCAACGAACGCACCCGATCCACCCCGTTGGACCCTAAACTCATGTTTTCATGACTTTTGTACCATTTGGGTGCATTTGGGACCGTTTGGTTGCCTTACGAAACTCGGTGCCAAACGGGCAGAACTAGTGCAAAACTTTGTGCCACGAAGTCGCATCGGAATTTTTCGCAACAAACGCACCCGATCCACTCCATTGACCCTAAACTCATGTTTTGCTGAGTTTTGTACCATTTGGTTGCATTTGGAACCGTTTGATTGCCTTACGAAACTCGGTGCAAAACGGCCCGAACTAGTGCAAAAGTTTGTGCCACGCAGTTGCATTGGAATTTTTCGCAACGAAAGCACTCGATCCACCCCATTGGACCCTAAACTCATGTTTTGGAGAGTTTTGTACCATTTGGGTGCATTTGGGACCGTTTGGTTGCCTTACGAAACTCGGTGCTAAACGGGCGTATTGGTGTATTTCGTACCATTCGTGTGCATTCGGGACCGTTTGGTTGCCTTCGAAACTCGGTGCGAAACGGTCCGAACTAGTGCAGAAGTTCGTGCCACGAAGTCGTGTCGGAATTTTTCCAATTAACACACCCAATCCACCCCATTGGGCCCTAAACTGTTGTTTTGGTGCGTTTCGTACCTTTTGGGTGCATTCGGGACCGTTTGGTTGCCTTACGAAACTCGGTGCAAAACGGGCCGAACAAGTGCAGAAGTTCGTGCCACGAAGTCGCGTTGGAATTTTTGGCAACGAACGCACCCGATCCACCCCATTGGACCCTTAACTCATGTTTTGGAGAGTTTTGTACCATTTGGGTGCATTTGGGACCGTTTGGTTGCCTTACGAAACTCGGTGCAAAACGGGCCGATCTAGTGCAAAAGTTTGTGCCACGAAGTCGCATTGGAATTTTTCACAACGAAAGCTCCCGATCCACCCTATTGGAGCCTAAACTCATGTTTTGGTGAGTTTCGTACCATTTCGGTGCATTTGGAACCATTTGGTTGCCTTACGAAACTCGGTGCAAAACGGGCCGAACTAGTGCAAAAGTTTGTGTCACGAAGTCGCATTGGAATTTTTCGCAACGAAAGCACTCGATCCACCCCATTGGACCTTAAACTCATGTTTTCATGACTTTTGTACCATTTGGGTGCATTAGGGACCGTTTGGTTGCCTTACGAAACTCGGTGCCAAACGGGCCGAACTAGTGCAAAACTTCGTGCCACGAAGTCGCATCGGAATTTTTCGCAACAAACGCACCCGATCCACCCCATTGACCCTAAACACATGTTTTGCTGAGTTTTGTACCATTTGGTTGCATTTGGAACCGTTTGGTTGCCTTACGAAACTTGGTGCTAAACGGGCCGAACTAGTGCAGAAGTTCGTGCCACGAAGTCGCGTCGGAATTTTTCCAATTAACACATCCAATCCACCCCATTGGGCCCTAAACTGTTGTTTTGGTGCGTTTCGTACCTTTTGGGTGCATTCGGGACCGCTTGGTTGCCTTATGAAACTCGGTGCAAAACGGGCCGAACAAGTGCAGAAGTTCGTGCCACGAAGTCGCCTTGGAATTTTTCGCAACGAACGCACCCGATCCACCACATTGGACCCTTAACTCATGTTTTGGAGAGTTTTGTACCATTTGGGTGCATTTGGGGACTGTTTGGTTGCCTTACGAAACTCGGTGCAAAACGGGCCGAACTAGTGCAAAAGTTTGTGCCACGAAGTCGCATTGGAATTTTTCACAACGAAAGCACCCCGATCCACCCCATTGGAGCCTAAACTCATGTTTTGGTGAGTTTCGTACCATTTCGGTGCATGTGGAACCATTTGGTTGCCTTACAAAACTCGGTGCAAAACGGGCCGAGCTAGTGCAAAAGTTTGTGTCACGAAGTCGCATTGGAATTTTTCGCAACGAAAGCACTCGATCCACCCCATTGGACCTTAAACTCATGCTTTCATGAGTTTCATACCATTTGTGTGCATTTGGGACCGTTTGGTTGCCTTACGAAACTCGGTGCAAAACGGACCGAACTAGTGCAAAAGTTTGTGCCACGAAGTCGCATTGGAATTTTTCGCAATGAAAGCGCCCGATCCACCCCATTGGAGCCTAAACTCATGTTTTGGTGAGTTTCGTACCATTTCGGTGCATTTGGAACCATTTGGTTGCCTTACGAAACTCGGTGCAAAACGGGCCGAACTAGTGCAAAAGTTTGTGCCACGAAGTCGCATTGGAATTTTTCGCAATGAAAGCACCCGATCCACCCCATTGGAGCCTAAACTCATGTTTTGGTGAGTTTCGTACCATTTCGGTGCATTTGGAACCATTTGGTTCCCTTATGAAACTCGGTGCAAAACGGGCCGAACTAGTGCAAAAGTTTTTGTCACGAAGTCGCATTGGAATTTTTCGCAACGAAAGCACTCGATCCACCCCATTGGACCTTAAACTCATGCTTTCATGAGTTTCATACCATTTGTGTGCATTTGGGACCGTTTGGTTGCCTTACGAAACTCGGTGCAAAACGGGCCGAACTAGTGCAAAAGTTTGTGCCACGAAGTCGCATTGGAATTTTTCGCAATGAAAGCACCCGATCCACCCCATTGGAGCCTAAACTCATGTTTTGGTGAGTTTCGTGCCATTTCGGTGCATTTGGAACCATTTGGTTGCCTTACGAAACTCGGTGCAAAACGGGCCGAACTAGTGCAAAAGTTTGTGCCACGTAATTGCATTGGAATTTTTCGCAACGAAAGCACTCTATCCACCCCATTGGACCTTAAAACTCATGTTTTCATGAGTTTCATACCATTTGTGTGCATTTGGGACCGTTGGGTTGCCTTACGAAACTCGGTGCAAAACGGGCCGAACTAGTGCAATACTTCATGCCACGAAGTCGCATCAAAATTTTTCGCAACGAAAGCACTCGATCCACCCCATTGGACCCTAAACTCATGTTTTGGAGAGTTTTGTACCATTTGGGTGCATTTGGGACCGTTTGGTTGCCTTACGAAACTCGGTGCTAAACGGGCGTATTGGTGTATTTCGTACCATTCGTGTGCATTCGGGACCGTTTGGTTGCCTTACGAATCTCGGTGCTAACGGGGCCAAACTAGTGCAGAAGTTCGTGCCGCGAAGTCGCGTCGGAATTTTTCCAATTAACCAACCCAATCCACACCATTGGGCCCCTAAACACATGTTTTGTTGCGTTTCGTACCATTTGGGTGCATTTGGTACCGTTTGGTTGCCTACAAAACTCGGTGAAAAAACGGGCCGAACTAGAGCAAAAGTTTGTGCCACGAAGTTGCAATGGAATTTTTCGCAACGAACGCACCCGATCCACCCCATTGGACCCTAACTCATGTTTTCATGACTTTTGTACCATTTGGGTGCATTTGGGACCGTTTGGTTGCCTTACGAAACTCGGTGCCAAAGGCGGGCAGAACCTAGTGCAAAACTTTGTGCCACGAAGTCTGCATCGGAATTTTTCGGCAACAAACGCACCCGATCCACTCCATTGACCCTAAACTCATGTTTTGCTGAGTTTTTGTACCATTGGTTGCATTTGGAACCGTTTGATTGCCTTACGAAACTCGGTGCAAAACGGCCCGAACTAGTGCAAAAGTTTGTGCCAACGCAGTTGCATTGGAATTTTTCGCAACGAAAGCACTCGATCCACCCCATTGGACCCTAAACTCATGTTTTGGAGAGTTTGTACCATTTGGGTGCATTTGGGACCGTTTGTTGCCTTACGAAACTCGTGCTAAACGGGCGTATTGGTGTATTCGTACCATTCGTGTGCATTCGGGACCGTTTGGTTGCCTTCGAAACTCGGTGCGAAACGGTCCGAACTTGCAGAAGTTCGTGCCACGAAGTCGTCGGAATTTTTCCAATTAACACACCCAATCCACCCCATTGGGCCCTAAACTGTTGTTTTGGTGCGTTTCGTACCTTTTGGGTGCATTCGGGACCGTTTGGTTGCCTACGAAACTCGGTGCAAAACGGGCCGAACAAGTGCAAAGTTCGTGCCACGAAGTCGCGTTGGAATTTTTGGCAACGAACGCACCCGATCCCACCCATTGGACCCTAACCATGTTTTGGAGAGTTTTGTACATTTGGGTGCATTTGGGACCGTTTGGTTGCCTACGAAACTCGGTGCAAAAGGCCGATCTAGTGCAAAAGTTTGTGCACGAAGTCGCATGGATTTTTCACAACGAAAGCCCCGATCCACCCTATTGGACCTAAACTCATGTTTGGTGAGTTCGTACCATTTCGGTGCATTGGAACCATTTGGTTGCCTTACGAAACTCGGTGCAAAACGGGCCGAACTAGTGCAAAAGTTTGTGTCACGAAGTCGCATTGGAATTTTTCGCAACGAACAGCACTCGATCCACCCCATTGGACCTTAAACTCATGTTTTCATGACTTTTGTACCATTTGGGTGCATTAGGGACCGTTTGGTTGCCTTACGAAACTCGGTGCAAACGGGCCCGAACTATGCAAAACTTCGTGCCACGAAGTCGCATCGGAATTTTTCGCAACAAACGCACCCGAGCCACCC
>NW_024376661.1:0-34229 GCF_016808335.1 Panicum virgatum
AAACGGAAAAAACCACCAAAACAGATTAGGGTCCAATGGTATGGATCGGAAGCGTTCATTGTGAAAATTCTAACAAGACATCACGGCACGAAGTTTTGCATTAATTGCACCAGTTTGGCGCGTTTTTGTGCAATAGCGAAATGGTCCCAAATGCTCCCAAATGGAAAGAAACGCACCAAAACATGAGTTTAGGGTCCAATGGTGTGGATTGTGAGCATTCGTTGCGAAAATTTATAACACGACTTCGAGGCACGAACTATTACATTAATTGCACCAGTTAGCGCATTATGCAACAAGTTTCGTGCAGGTAGCGAAACGGTGCCAAATGCACCCAAATAGAAAGAAACGCACCAAAACAAGAGATTAGGGTCCAATGGTATGGATCGGGAGCGTTTTTGTGAAAAATTCTAACAAGACATCGTGGCACAAACTTTTGCATTAATTGCACCAGTTTGGCGTGTTTTCGTGCAAAAGCGAAATGGTCCCAAATGCACCCAAACGGAAAGAAACGCACCAAAACATGAGATTAGTATCCAATGGTATGGATCGGGAGCGTTCTTTATGAAAAATTCTAACAAGACATCACGGCACGAACTTTTGCATTAATTGCACCTGTTTGGCCCATTTTTGTGCAATAGCGAAACGGTTCCAAATGCACCCAAACGGAAAGAAACGCACCAAAACATGAGATTAGGGTCCAATGGTATGGATCAGGAGCGTTCTTTGTGAAAAATTCTAACAAGACATCACAGCACGAACTTTTGCATTAATTGCTCCAGTTTGGCGCGTTTTCGTGTAATAGCGAAACGGTCCGAAATGCACCCAAACGGAAACAAACGCATCAAAACATGAGTTTAGGGTCCAATGGTGTGGATCGTGAGCATTTGTTGCGAAAATTATGCACGACTTCGTGGCATGAACTTTTACATTAATTGCACCAGTCTGGCGCGTTATGCACCAAGTTTCGTGCAGTAGCGAAACGGTCCCACATCCACCCTACCGGAAAGAAACGCACCAAAACATGAGTTTATGGTCCAATGGTGTGGATCGAGAGCATATGTTGCGAAAAATTCCGACACGACTTCGTGGCACGAACTTTTGCATTAATTGCACTAGTTTGGCGCATTTTGGTTCAGTAGCGAAACGGTCCCAAATGCACCCAACAGAAAGAAACGCACCAAAACATGAGATTAGTGTCCAATGGTATGGATCTGGAGCGTTCTTTGTGAAAAATTCTAATAAGACATCACGGCACGAACTTTTGCATTAATTGCACCAGTTTGGCGCGTTTTTGTGCAATAGCGAAACGGTTCCAAATGCACCCAAACAGAAAGAAACACACCAAAACATGAGTTTAGGGTCCAATGGTGTGGATTGTGAGCGTTCGTTGCCAAAAATTCTGACATCACTTCATGGCACGAACTTTTGCATTAATTGCACTTGTTTTGCGTGTTTTCGTTCAGTAGCGAAACGGCCCCAAATGCACCCAAACAGAAAGAAACGCACCAAAACATGAGATTAGGGTTCAATGGTATGGATCGGGAGCGTTCTTTGTGAAAAAATTCTAACAAGACATCACGACACGAACTTTTGCATTAATTGCACCAGTTTGGCTCATTTTTGTGCAATAGTGAAACGGTTCCAAATGCACCCAAACGGAAAAAAACTCACCAAAACATGAGATTAGGGTCCAATGGTATGGATCGGAAGCGTTCATTGTGAAAAATTCTAACAAGACATCACAGCACGAAGTTTTGCATTAATTGCAACCAGTTTGGCGCGTTTTTGTGCAATAGCGAAATGGTCCCAAATGCTCCCAAATGGAAAGAAACGCACCAAAACATTGAGTTTAGGGTCCAATGGTGTGGATTGTGAGTGTTCGTTGCGAAAAATTCTGACATCACTTCATGGCACGAACTTTTGCATTAATTGCACTTGTTTTGCGTGTTTTCGTTCAGTAGCGAAACGGCCCCAAATGCACCCAAACAGAAAGAAACGCACCAAAACATGAGATTAGGGTTCAATGGTATGGATCGGGAGCGTTCTTTGTGAAAATTTCTAAACAAGACATCACGACACGAACTTTTACATTAATTGCACCAGTTTGGCTCATTTTTGTGCAATAGTGAAACGGTTCCAAATGCACCCAAACGGAAAAAAAACGCACCAAAACATGAGATTAGGGTCCAATGGTATGGATCAGGAGCGTTCTTTGTGAAAAATTCTAACAAGACATCACGGCACGAACTTTTGCATTAATTGCTCCAGTTTGGCCGCGTTTTGTGTACAGCGAAACGGTCCGAAATGCACCCAAACGGAAACAAACGCATCAAAATATGAGTTTAGGGTCCAATGGTGTGGATCGTGAGCATTTGTTGCGAAAATTATGCACGACTTCGTGGCATGAACTTTTACATTAATTGCACCAGTCTGGCGCGTTATGCACCAAGTTTCGTGCAGTAGCGAAACGGTCCCACATCCACCCTACCGGAAAGAAACGCACCAAAACATGAGTTTATGGTCCAATGGTGTGGATCGAGAGCATATGTTGCGAAAAATTCCGACACGACTTCGTGGCACGAACTTTTGCATTAATTGCACTAGTTTGGCGCATTTTGGTTCAGTAGTGAAACGGTCCCAAATGCACCCAAACAGAAAGAAACGCACCAAAACATGAGATTAGTGTCCAATGGTATGGATCTGGAGCGTTCTTTGTGAAAAATTCTAATAAGACATCACGGCACGAACTTTTGCATTAATTGCACCAGTTTGGCGCGTTTTTGTGCAATAGCGAAACGGTTCCAAATGCACCCAAACAGAAAGAAACACACCAAAACATGAGTTTAGGGTCCAATGGTGTGGATTGTGAGCGTTCGTTGCCAAAAATTCTGACATCACTTCATGGCACGAACTTTTGCATTAATTGCACTTGTTTTGCGTGTTTTCGTTCAGTAGCGAAACGGCCCCAAATGCACCCAAACAGAAAGAAACGCACCAAAACATGAGATTAGGGTTCAATGGTATGGATCCGGAGCGTTCTTTGTGAAAAATTCTAACAAGACATCACGACACGAACTTTTGCATTAATTGCACCAGTTTGGCTCATTTTTGTGCAATAGTGAAACGGTTCCAAATGCACCCAAACGGAAAAAAACTCACCAAAACATGAGATTAGGGTCCAATGGTATGGATCGGAAGTGTTCATTGTGAAAAATTCTAATAAGACATCACGGCACGAAGTTTTGCATTAACTGCACCAGTTTGGCGCGTTTTTGTGCCATAGCGAAATGGTCCCAAATGCTCCCAAATGGAAAGAAACGCACCAAAACATGAGTTTAGGGTCCAATGGTGTGGATTGTGAGCATTCATTGCGAAAATTTATAACACGACTTCGAGGCACGAACTATTACATTAATTGCACCAGTTAGCGCATTATGCAACAAGTTTCGTGCAGTAGCGAAACGGTGCCAAATGCACGCAAATAGAAACAAACGCACCAAAACAAGAGATTAGGGTCCAATGGTATGGATCGGGAGCGTTTTTTGTGAAAAATTCTAACAAGACATCGTGGCACAAACTTTTGCATTAATTGCACCAGTTTGGCGTGTTTTCGTGCAAAAGCGAAATGGTCCCAAATGCACCCAAACGGAAAGAAACGCACCAAAACATGAGATTAGTATCCAATGGTATGGATCGGGAGCGTTCTTTATGAAAAATTCTAACAAGACATCACGGCACGAACTTTTGCATTAATTGCACCTGTTTGGCCCATTTTTGTGCAATAGCGAAACGGTTCCAAATGCACCCAAACGGAAAGAAACGCACCAAAACATGAGATTAGGGTCCAATGGTATGGATCAGGAGCGTTCTTTGTGAAAAATTCTAACAAGACATCACGGCACGAACTTTTGCATTAATTGCTCCAGTTTGGCGCGTTTTTGTGTAACAGCGAAACGGTCCGAAATGCACCCAAACGGAAACAAACGCATCAAAACATGAGTTTAGGGTCCAATGGTGTGGATCGTGAGCATTTGTTGCGAAAATTATGCACGACTTCGTGGCATGAACTTTTACATTAATTGCACCAGTCTGGCGCGTTATGCACCAAGTTTCGTGCAGTAGCGAAACGGTCCCACATCCACCCTACCGGAAAGAAACGCACCAAAACATGAGTTTATGGTCCAATGGTGTGGATCGAGAGCATATGTTGCGAAAAATTCCGACACGACTTCGTGGCACGAACTTTTGCATTAATTGCACTAGTTTGGCGCATTTTGGTTCAAGTAGCGAAACGGTCCCAAATGCACCCAAACAGAAAGAAACGCACCAAAACATGAGATTAGTGTCCAATGGTATGGATCTGGAGCGTTCTTTGTGAAAAATTCTAATAAGACATCATGGCACGAACTTTTGCATTAATTGCACCAGTTTGGCGCGTTTTTGTGCAATAGCGAAACGGTTCCAAATGCACCCAAACAGAAAGAAACACACCAAAACATGAGTTTAGGGTCCAATGGTGTGGATTGTGAGCGTTCGTTGCCAAAAATTCTGACATCACTTCATGGCACGAACTTTTGCATTAATTGCACTTGTTTTGCGTGTTTTCGTTCAGTAGCGAAACGGCCCCAAATGCACCCAAACAGAAAGAAACGCACCAAAACATGAGATTAGGGTTCAATGGTATGGATCGGGAGCGTTCTTTGTGAAAAATTCTAACAAGACATCACGACACGAACTTTTGCATTAATTGCACCAGTTTGGCTCATTTTTGTGCAATAGTGAAACGGTTCCAAATGCACCCAAACGGAAAAAAACTCACCAAAACATGAGATTAGGGTCCAATGGTATGGATCGGAAGCGTTCATTGTGAAAAATTCTAACAAGACATCACGGCACGAAGTTTTGCATTAATTGCACCAGTTTGGCGCGTTTTTGTGCAATAGCGAAATGGTCCCAAATGCTCCCAAATGGAAAGAAACGCACCAAAACATGAGTTTAGGGTCCAATGGTGTGGATTGTGAGCGTTCGTTGCGAAAAATTCTGACATCACTTCATGGCACGAACTTTTGCATTAATTGCACTTTTTTTGCGTTTTCGTTCAGTAGCGAAACGGCCCCAAATGCACCCAAACAGAAAGAAACGCACCAAAACATGAGATTAGGGTTCAATGGTATGGATCGGGAGCGTTCTTTGTGAAAATTCTAACAAGACATCACGACACGAACTTTTACATTAATTGCACCAGTTTGGCTCATTTTTGTGCAATAGTGAAACGGTTCCAAATGCACCCAAACGGAAAAAAACGCACCAAAACATGAGATTAGGGTCCAATGGTATGGATCGGAACGTTCATTGTGAAAAATTCTAACAAGACATCACAGCACGAAGTTTTGCATTAATTGCACCAGTTTGGCGCGTTTTTGTGCAATAGCGAAATGGTCCCAAATGCCCCAAATGGAAAGAAACGCACCAAAACTGAGTTTAGGGTCCAATGGTGTGGATTGTGAGTGTTCGTTGCGAAAAATTCTACACACTTCATGGCACGAACTTTTGCATTAATTGCACTTGTTGCGTGTTTCGTTCAGTAGCGAAACGGCCCCAAATGCACCCAACAGAAAGAAACGCACCAAAACATGAGATTAGGGTCAATGGTATGGATCGGAGCGTTCTTTGTGAAAAATTTCTAACAACACATCACGACACGAACTTTTACATTAATTGCACCAGTTTGGCTCATTTTTGTGCAATAGTGAAACGGTTCCAAATGCACCCAAACGGAAAAAACGCACCAAAACATGAGATTAGGGTCCAATGGTATGGATCAGGAGCGTTCTTTGAGAAAATTCTAACAAGACATCACGGCACGAACTTTTGCATTAATTGCTCCAGTTTGGCGCGTTTTTGTGTCACAGCAAACGGTCCGAAATGCACCCAAACGGAAACAAACGCATCAAAATATGAGTTTAGGGTCCAATGGTGTGGATCGTGAGCATTTGTTGCGAAAATTATGCACGACTTCGTGGCATGAACTTTTACATTAATGCACCAGTCTGGCGCGTTATGCACCAAGTTTCGTGCAGTAGCGAAACGGTCCCACATCCACCCTACCGGAAAGAAACGCACCAAAACATGAGTTTATGGTCCAATGGTGTGGATCGAGAGCATATGTTGCGAAAAATTCCGACACGACTTCGTGGCACGAACTTTTGCATTAATTGCACTAGTTTGGCGCATTTTGGTTCAGTAGTGAAACGGTCCCAAATGCACCCAAACAGAAAGAAACGCACCAAAACATGAGATTAGTGTCCAATGGTATGGATCTGGAGCGTTCTTTGTGAAAAATTCTAATAAGACATCACTGGCACGAACTTTTGCATTAATTGCACCAGTTTGGCGCGTTTTTGTGCAATAGCGAAACGGTTCCAAATGCACCCAAACAGAAAGAAACACACCAAAACATGAGTTTAGGGTCCAATGGTGTGGATTGTGAGCGTTCGTTGCCAAAAATTCTGACATCACTTCATGGCACGAACTTTTGCATTAATTGCACTTGTTTTGCGTGTTTTCGTTCAGTAGCGAAACGGCCCCAAATGCACCCAAACAGAAAGAAACGCACCAAAACATGAGATTAGGGTTCAATGGTATGGATCCGGAGCGTTCTTTGTGAAAAATTCTAACAAGACATCACGACACGAACTTTTGCATTAATTGCACCAGTTTGGCTCATTTTTGTGCAATAGTGAAACGGTTCCAAATGCACCCAAACGGAAAAAAACTCACCAAAACATGAGATTAGGGTCCAATGGTATGGATCGGAAGTGTTCATTGTGAAAAATTCTAATAAGACATCACGGCACGAAGTTTTGCATTAACTGCACCAGTTTGGCGCGTTTTTGTGCCATAGCGAAATGGTCCCAAATGCTCCCAAATGGAAAGAAACGCACCAAAACATGAGTTTAGGGTCCAATGGTGTGGATTGTGAGCATTCATTGCGAAAATTTATAACACGACTTCGAGGCACGAACTATTACATTAATTGCACCAGTTAGCGCATTATGCAACAAGTTTCGTGCAGTAGCGAAACGGTGCCAAATGCACGCAAATAGAAACAAACGCACCAAAACAAGAGATTAGGGTCCAATGGTATGGATCGGGAGCGTTTTTTGTGAAAAATTCTAACAAGACATCGTGGCACAAACTTTTGCATTAATTGCACCAGTTTGGCGTGTTTTCGTGCAAAAGCGAAATGGTCCCAAATGCACCCAAACGGAAAGAAACGCACCAAAACATGAGATTAGTATCCAATGGTATGGATCGGGAGCGTTCTTTATGAAAAATTCTAACAAGACATCACGGCACGAACTTTTGCATTAATTGCACCTGTTTGGCCCATTTTTGTGCAATAGCGAAACGGTTCCAAATGCACCCAAACGGAAAGAAACGCACCAAAACATGAGATTAGGGTCCAATGGTATGGATCAGGAGCGTTCTTTGTGAAAAATTCTAACAAGACATCACGGCACGAACTTTTGCATTAATTGCTCCAGTTTGGCGCGTTTTTGTGTAATAGCGAAACGGTCCGAAATGCACCCAAACGGAAACAAACGCATCAAAACATGAGTTTAGGGTCCAATGGTGTGGATCGTGAGCATTTGTTGCGAAAATTATGCACGACTTCGTGGCATGAACTTTTACATTAATTGCACCAGTCTGGCGCGTTATGCACCAAGTTTCGTGCAGTAGCGAAACGGTCCCACATCCACCCTACCGGAAAGAAACGCACCAAAACATGAGTTTATGGTCCAATGGTGTGGATCGAGAGCATATGTTGCGAAAAATTCCGACACGACTTCGTGGCACGAACTTTTGCATTAATTGCACTAGTTTGGCGCATTTTGGTTCAGTAGTGAAACGGTCCCAAATGCACCCAAACAGAAAGAAACGCACCAAAACATGAGATTAGTGTCCAATGGTATGGATCTGGAGCGTTCTTTGTGAAAAATTCTAATAAGACATCACTGGCACGAACTTTTGCATTAATTGCACCAGTTTGGCGCGTTTTTGTGCAATAGCGAAACGGTTCCAAATGCACCCAAACAGAAAGAAACACACCAAAACATGAGTTTAGGGTCCAATGGTGTGGATTGTGAGCGTTCGTTGCCAAAAATTCTGACATCACTTCATGGCACGAACTTTTGCATTAATTGCACTTGTTTTGCGTGTTTTCGTTCAGTAGCGAAACGGCCCCAAATGCACCCAAACAGAAAGAAACGCACCAAAACATGAGATTAGGGTTCAATGGTATGGATCGGGAGCGTTCTTTGTGAAAAATTCTAACAAGACATCACGACACGAACTTTTGCATTAATTGCACCAGTTTGGCTCATTTTTGTGCAATAGTGAAACGGTTCCAAATGCACCCAAACGGAAAAAAACTCACCAAAACATGAGATTAGGGTCCAATGGTATGGATCGGAAGCGTTCATTGTGAAAAATTCTAACAAGACATCACGGCACGAAGTTTTGCATTAATTGCACCAGTTTGGCGCGTTTTTGTGCAATAGCGAAATGGTCCCAAATGCTCCCAAATGGAAAGAAACGCACCAAAACTTGAGTTTAGGGTCCAATGGTGTGGATTGTGAGTGTTCGTTGCGAAAAATTCTGACATCACTTCATGGCACGAACTTTTGCATTAATTGCACTTGTTTTGCGTGTTTTCGTTCAGTAGCGAAACGGCCCCAAATGCACCCAAACAGAAAGAAACGCACCAAAACATGAGATTAGGGTTCAATGGTATGGATCGGGAGCGTTCTTTGTGAAAATTCTAACAAGACATCACGACACGAACTTTTACATTAATTGCACCAGTTTGGCTCATTTTTGTGCAATAGTGAAACGGTTCCAAATGCACCCAAACGGAAAAAACGCACCAAAACATGAGATTAGGGTCCAATGGTATGGATCAGGAGCGTTCTTTGTGAAAAATTCTAACAAGACATCACGGCACGAACTTTTGCATTAATTGCTCCAGTTTGGCGCGTTTTTGTGTAACAGCGAAACGGTCCGAAATGCACCCAAACGGAAACAAACGCATCAAAACATGAGTTTAGGGTCCAATGGTGTGGATCGTGAGCATTTGTTGCGAAAATTATGCACGACTTCGTGGCATGAACTTTTACATTAATTGCACCAGTCTGGCGCGTTATGCACCAAGTTTCGTGCAGTAGCGAAACGGTCCCACATCCACCCTACCGGAAAGAAACGCACCAAAACATGAGTTTATGGTCCAATGGTGTGGATCGAGAGCATATGTTGCGAAAAATTCCGACACGACTTCGTGGCACGAACTTTTGCATTAATTGCACTAGTTTGGCGCATTTTGGTTCAGTAGTGAAACGGTCCCAAATGCACCCAAACAGAAAGAAACGCACCAAAACATGAGATTAGTGTCCAATGGTATGGATCTGGAGCGTTCTTTGTGAAAAATTCTAATAAGACATCATGGCACGAACTTTTGCATTAATTGCACCAGTTTGGCGCGTTTTTGTGCAATAGCGAAACGGTTCCAAATGCACCCAAACAGAAAGAAACACACCAAAACATGAGTTTAGGGTCCAATGGTGTGGATTGTGAGCGTTCGTTGCCAAAAATTCTGACATCACTTCATGGCACGAACTTTTGCATTAATTGCACTTGTTTTGCGTGTTTTCGTTCAGTAGCGAAACGGCCCCAAATGCACCCAAACAGAAAGAAACGCACCAAAACATGAGATTAGGGTTCAATGGTATGGATCGGGAGCGTTCTTTGTGAAAAATTCTAACAAGACATCACGACACGAACTTTTGCATTAATTGCACCAGTTTGGCTCATTTTTGTGCAATAGTGAAACGGTTCCAAATGCACCCAAACGGAAAAAAACTCACCAAAACATGAGATTAGGGTCCAATGGTATGGATCGGAAGCGTTCATTGTGAAAAATTCTAACAAGACATCACGGCACGAAGTTTTGCATTAATTGCACCAGTTTGGCGCGTTTTTGTGCAATAGCGAAATGGTCCCAAATGCTCCCAAATGGAAAGAAACGCACCAAAACATGAGTTTAGGGTCCAATGGTGTGGATTGTGAGCATTCGTTGCGAAAAATTCTGACATCACTTCATGGCACGAACTTTTGCATTAATTGCACTTGTTTTGCGTGTTTTCGTTCAGTAGCGAAACGGCCCCAAATGCACCAAACAGAAAGAAACGCACCAAAACATGAGATTAGGGTTCAATGGTATGGATCGGGAGCGTTCTTTGTGAAAAATTCTAACAAGACATCACGACACGAACTTTTACATTAATTGCACCAGTTTGGCTCATTTTTGTGCAATAGTGAAACGGTTCCAAATGCACCCAAACGGAAAGAAACGCACCAAAACATGAGATTAGGGTCCAATGGTATGGATCAGGAGCGTTCTTTGTGAAAAATTCTAACAAGACATCACGGCACGAACTTTTGCATTAATTGCTCCAGTTTGGCGCGTTTTCGTGTAACAGCGAAACGGTCCGAAATGCACCCAAACGGAAACAAACGCATCAAAACATGAGTTTAGGGTCCAATGGTGTGGATCGTGAGCATTTGTTGCGAAAATTATGCACGACTTCGTGGCATGAACTTTTACATTAATTGCACCAGTCTGGCGCGTTATGCACCAAGTTTCGTGCAGTAGCGAAACGGTCCCACATCCACCCTACCGGAAAGAAACGCACCAAAACATGAGTTTATGGTCCAATGGTGTGGATCGAGAGCATATGTTGCGAAAAATTCCGACACGACTTCGTGGCACGAACTTTTGCATTAATTGCACTAGTTTGGCGCATTTTGGTTCAGCAGTGAAACGGTCCCAAATGCACCCAAACAGAAAGAAACGCAGCAAAACATGAGATTAGTGTCCAATGGTATGGATCTGGAGCGTTCTTTGTGAAAAATTCTAATAAGACATCACGGCACGAACTTTTGCATTAATTGCACCAGTTTGGCGCGTTTTTGTGCAATAGCGAAACGGTTCCAAATGCACCCAAACAGAAAGAAACACACCAAAACATGAGTTTAGGGTCCAATGGTGTGGATTGTGAGCGTTCGTTGAAAAATTCTGAATCACTTCATGGCACGAACTTTTGCATTAATTGCACTTGTTTGCGCGTTTTCGTTCAGTAGCGAAACGGCCCCAAATGCACCCAAACAGAAAGAAACGCACCAAAACATGAGATTAGGTCCAATGGTATGGATCTGGAGTGTTCTTTGTGAAAAATTCTAATAAGACATCACGGCATGAACTTTTGCATTAATTGCACCAGTTTGGCGCGTTTTTGTGCAATAGCGAAACGGTTCCAATGCACCCAAACAGAAAGAAAACACCAAAACATGAGTTTAGGGTCCAATGGTGTGGATGGAGCGTTCGTTGCGAAAAATTCTGACATCACTTCATACACGAACTTTTGCATTAATTGCACTTGTTTGCGTGTTTTCGTTCAGTCGCGAAACGGCCCCAAATGCACCCAAACAGAAAGAAACGCACCAAAACATGAGATTAGGGTCCAATGGTATGGATCGGAAGCGTTCATTGTGAAAAATTCTAACAAGACATCACGGCACGAACTTTTGCATTAATTGCACCAGTTTGGCGCGTTTTTGTGCAATAGCGAAATGGTTCCAAATGCACCCAAACAGAAAGAAACACACCAAAACATGAGTTTAGGGTCCAATGGTGTGGATTGTGAGCGTTCGTTGCGAAAAATTCTGACATCACTTCATGGCACGAACTTTTGCATTAATTGCACTTGTTTTGCGTGTTTTCGTTCAGTAGCGAAACGGCCCCAAATGCACCCAAACAGAAAGAAACGCACCAAAACATGAGATTAGGGTTCAATGGTATGGATCAGGGAGCGTTCTTTGTGAAAAATTCTAACAAGACATCACGACACGAACTTTTGCATTAATTGCACCAGTTTGGCTCATTTTTGTGCAATAGTGAAACGGTTCCAAATGCACCCAAACGGAAAAAAACTCACCAAAACATGAGATTAGGGTCCAATGGTATGGATCGGAAGCGTTCATTGTGAAAAATTCTAACAAGACATCACAGCACGAAGTTTTGCATTAATTGCACCAGTTTGGCGCGTTTTTGTGCAATAGCGAAATGGTCCCAAATGCTCCCAAATGGAAAGAAACGCACCAAAACATGAGTTTAGGGTCCAATGGTGTGGATTGTGAGTGTTCGTTGCGAAATATTCTGACATCACTTCATGGCACGAACTTTTGCATTAATTGCACTTGTTTTGCGTGTTTTCGTTCAGTAGCGAAACGGCCCCAAATGCACCCAAACAGAAAGAAACGCACCAAAACATGAGATTAGGGTTCAATGGTATGGATCGGGAGCGTTCTTTGTGAAAAATTCTAACAAGACATCACGACACGAACTTTTGCATTAATTGCACCAGTTTGGCTCATTTTTGTGCAATAGTGAAACGGTTCCAAATGCACCCAAACGGAAAAAAAACTCACCAAAACATGAGATTAGGGTCCAATGGTATGGATCGGAAGCGTTCATTGTGAAAAATTCTAACAAGACATCACGGCACGAAGTTTTGCATTAATTGCACCAGTTTGGCGCGTTTTTGTGCAATAGCGAAATGGTCCCAAATGCTCCCAAATGGAAAGAAATGCACCAAAACATGAGTTTAGGGTCCAATGGTGTGGATTGTGAGCATTCGTTGCGAAAATTTATAACACGACTTCGAGGCACGAACTATTACATTAATTGCACCAGTTAGCGCATTATGCAACAAGTTTCGTGCAGTAGCGAAACAGGTGCCAAATGCACCCAAATAGAAAGAAACGCACCAAAACAAGAGATTAGGGTCCAATGGTATGGATCGGGAGCGTTTTTTGTGAAAAATTCTAACAAGACATCGTGGCACAAACTTTTGCATTAATTGCACCAGTTTGGCGTGTTTTCGTGCAAAAGCGAAATGGTCCCAAATGCACCCAAACGGAAAGAAACGCACCAAAACATGAGATTAGTATCCAATGGTATGGATCGGGAGCGTTCTTTATGAAAAATTCTAACAAGACATCACGGCACGAACTTTTGCATTAATTGCACCTGTTTGGCCCATTTTTGTGCAATAGCGAAACGGTTCCAAATGCACCCAAACGGAAAGAAACGCACCGAAACATGAGATTAGGGTCCAATGGTATGGATCAGGAGCGTTCTTTGTGAAAAATTCTAACAAGACATCACGGCACGAACTTTTGCATTAATTGCTCCAGTTTGGCGCGTTTTTGTGTAACAGCGAAACGGTCCGAAATGCACCCAAACGGAAACAAACGCATCAAAACATGAGTTTAGGGTCCAATGGTGTGGATCGTGAGCATTTGTTGCGAAAATTATGCACGACTTCGTGGCATGAACTTTTACATTAATTGCACCAGTCTGGCGCGTTATGCACCAAGTTTCGTGCAGTAGCGAAATGGTCCCACATCCACCCTACCGGAAAGAAACGCACCAAAACATGAGTTTATGGTCCAATGGTGTGGATCGAGAGCATATGTTGCGAAAAATTCCGACACGACTTCGTGGCACGAACTTTTGCATTAATTGCACTAGTTTGGCGCATTTTGGTTCAGTAGCGAAACGGTCCCAAATGCACCCAAACAGAAAGAAACGCACCAAAACATGAGATTAGGGTCCAATGGTATGGATGGAGTTCTTTGAAAATTCTAATAAGACATCACGGCAAACTTTTGCATTAATTGCACCAGTTTGGCGCGTTTTTGTGCAATAGCGAAACGGTCCAAATGCACCCAAACAGAAAGAAACACCAAAACATGAGTTTAGGGTCCAATGGTGTGGATGTGAGCGTTCGTTGCGAAAAATTCTGACATCACTTCAGCACGAACTTTTGCATTAATTGCACTGTTTGCGTGTTTTCGTCAGTAGCGAAACGGCCCCAAATGCACCCAAACAGAAAGAAACGCACCAAAACATGAGATTAGGGTCCAATGGTATGGATCGGAGCGTTCATTGTGAAAAATTCTAACAAGACATCACGGCACGAACTTTTGCATTAATTGCACCAGTTTGGCACGTTTTGTGCAATAGCGAAATGGTTCCAAATGCACCCAAACAGAAAGAAAAAACACCAAAACATGAGTTTAGGGTCCAATGGTGTGGATTGTGAGCGTTCGTTGCCAAAAATTCTGACATCACTTCATGGCACGAACTTTTGCATTAATTGCACTTGTTTTGCGTGTTTTCGTTCAGTAGCGAAACGGCCCCAAATGCACCCAAACAGAAAGAAACGCACCAAAACATGAGATTAGGGTTCAATGGTATGGATCGGGAGCGTTCTTTGTGAAAAATTCTAACAAGACATCACGACACGAACTTTTGCATTAATTGCACCAGTTTGGCTCATTTTTGTGCAATAGTGAAACGGTTCCAAATGCACCCAAACGGAAAAAAAACTCACCAAAACATGAGATTAGGGTCCAATGGTATGGATCGGAAGCGTTCATTGTGAAAAATTCTAACAAGACATCACAGCACGAAGTTTTGCATTAATTGCACCAGTTTGGCGCGTTTTTGTGCAATAGCGAAATGGTCCCAAATGCTCCCAAATGGAAAGAAACGCACCAAAACATGAGTTTAGGGTCCAATGGTGTGGATTGTGAGCGTTCGTTGCGAAAAATTCTGACATCACTTCATGGCACGAACTTTTGCATTAATTGCACTTGTTTTGCGTGTTTTCGTTCAGTAGCGAAACGGCCCCAAATGCACCCAAACAGAAAGAAACGCACCAAAACATGAGATTAGGGTTCAATGGTATGGATCGGGAGCGTTCTTTGTGAAAAATTCTAACAAGACATCACGACACGAACTTTTGCATTAATTGCACCAGTTTGGCTCATTTTTGTGCAATAGTGAAACGGTTCCAAATGCACCCAAACGGAAAAAAACTCACCAAAACATGAGATTAGGGTCCAATGGTATGGATCGGAAGCGTTCATTGTGAAAAATTCTAACAAGACATCACGGCACGAAGTTTTGCATTAATTGCACCAGTTTGGCGCGTTTTTGTGCAATAGCGAAATGGTCCCAAATGCTCCCAAATGGAAAGAAACGCACCAAAACATGAGTTTAGGGTCCAATGGTGTGGATTGTGAGCATTCGTTGCGAAAATTTATAACACGACTTCGAGGCACGAACTATTACATTAATTGCACCAGTTAGCGCATTATGCAACAAGTTTCGTGCAGTAGCGAAACGGTGCCAAATGCACCCAAATAGAAAGAAACGCACCAAAACAAGAGATTAGGGTCCAATGGTATGGATCGGGAGCGTTTTTTGTGAAAAATTCTAACAAGACATCGTGGCACAAACTTTTGCATTAATTGCACCAGTTTGGCGTGTTTTCGTGCAAAAGCGAAATGGTCCCAAATGCACCCAAACGGAAAGAAACGCACCAAAACATGAGATTAGTATCCAATGGTATGGATCGGGAGCGTTCTTTATGAAAAATTCTAACAAGACATCACGGCACGAACTTTTGCATTAATTGCACCTGTTTGGCCCATTTTTGTGCAATAGCGAAACGGTTCCAAATGCACCCAAACGGAAAGAAACGCACCAAAACATGAGATTAGGGTCCAATGGTATGGATCAGGAGCGTTCTTTGTGAAAAATTCTAACAAGACATCACAGCACGAACTTTTGCATTAATTGCTCCAGTTTGGCGCGTTTTCGTGTAATAGCGAAACGGTCCGAAATGCACCCAAACGGAAACAAACGCATCAAAACATGAGTTTAGGGTCCAATGGTGTGGATCGTGAGCATTTGTTGCGAAAATTATGCACGACTTCGTGGCATGAACTTTTACATTAATTGCACCAGTCTGGCGCGTTATGCACCAAGTTTCGTGCAGTAGCGAAACGGTCCCACATCCACCCTACCGGAAAGAAACGCACCAAAACATGAGTTTATGGTCCAATGGTGTGGATCGAGAGCATATGTTGCGAAAAATTCCGACACGACTTCGTGGCACGAACTTTTGCATTAATTGCACTAGTTTGGCGCATTTTGGTTCAGTAGCAAAACGGTCCCAAATGCACCCAAACAGAAAGAAACGCACCAAAACATGAGATTAGTGTCCAATGGTATGGATCTGGAGTGTTCTTTGTGAAAAATTCTAATAAGACATCACGGCACGAACTTTTGCATTAATTGCACCAGTTTGGCGCGTTTTTGTGCAATAGCGAAACGGTTCCAAATGCACCCAAACAGAAAGAAACACACCAAAACATGAGTTAGGGTCCAATGGTGTGGATTGTGAGCGTTCGTTGCCAAAAATTCTGACATCACTTCATGGCACGAACTTTTGCATTAATTGCACTTGTTTTGCGTGTTTTCGTTCAGTAGCGAAACGGCCCCAAATGCACCCAAACAGAAAGAAACGCACCAAAACATGAGATTAGGGTTCAATGGTATGGATCGGGAGCGTTCTTTGTGAAAAATTCTAACAAGACATCACGACACGAACTTTTGCATTAATTGCACCAGTTTGGCGCGTTTTTGTGCAATAGCGAAATGGTCCCAAATGCTCCCAAATGGAAAGAAACGCACCAAAACATGAGTTTAGGGTCCAATGGTGTGGATTGTGAGCGTTCCTTGTGAAAAATTCTGACATCACTTCGTGGCACGAACTTTTGCATTAATTGCACTTGTTTTGCGTGTTTTCGTTCAGTAGCGAAACGGCCCCAAATGCACCCAAACAGAAAGAAACGCACCAAAACATGAGATTAGGGTTCAATGGTATGGATCGGGAGCATTCTTTGTGAAAAATTCTAACAAGACATCACGACACGAACTTTTGCATTAATTGCACCAGTTTGGCTCATTTTTGTGCAATAGTGAAACGGTTCCAAATGCACCCAAACGGAAAAAAACTCACCAAAACATGAGATTAGGGTCCAATGGTATGGATCGGAAGCGTTCATTGTGAAAAATTCTAACAAGACATCACGGCACGAAGTTTTGCATTAATTGCACCAGTTTGGCGCGTTTTTGTGCAATAGCGAAATGGTCCCAAATGCTCCCAAATGGAAAGAAACGCACCAAAACATGAGTTTAGGGTCCAATGGTGTGGATTGTGAGCATTCGTTGCGAAAATTTATAACACGACTTCGAGGCACGAACTATTACATTAATTGCACCAGTTAGCGCATTATGCAACAAGTTTCGTGCAGTAGCGAAACGGTGCCAAATGCACCCAAATAGAAAGAAACGCACCAAAACAAGAGATTAGGGTCCAATGGTATGGATCGGGAGCGTTTTTTGTGAAAAATTCTAACAAGACATCGTGGCACAAACTTTTGCATTAATTGCACCAGTTTGGCGTGTTTTCGTGCAAAAGCGAAATGGTCCCAAATGCACCCAAACGGAAAGAAACGCACCAAAACATGAGATTAGTATCCAATGGTATGGATCGGGAGCGTTCTTTATGAAAAATTCTAACAAGACATCACGGCACGAACTTTTGCATTAATTGCACCTGTTTGGCCCATTTTTGTGCAATAGCGAAACGGTTCCAAATGCACCCAAACGGAAAGAAACGCACCAAAACATGAGATTAGGGTCCAATGGTATGGATCAGGAGCGTTCTTTGTGAAAAATTCTAACAAGACATCACAGCACGAACTTTTGCATTAATTGCTCCAGTTTGGCGCGTTTTCGTGTAATAGCGAAACGGTCCGAAATGCACCCAAACGGAAACAAACGCATCAAAACATGAGTTTAGGGTCCAATGGTGTGGATCGTGAGCATTTGTTGCGAAAATTATGCACGACTTCGTGGCATGAACTTTTACATTAATTGCACCAGTCTGGCGCGTTATGCACCAAGTTTCGTGCAGTAGCGAAACGGTCCCACATCCACCCTACCGGAAAGAAACGCACCAAAACATGAGTTTATGGTCCAATGGTGTGGATCGAGAGCATATGTTGCGAAAAATTCCGACACGACTTCGTGGCACGAACTTTTGCATTAATTGCACTAGTTTGGCGCATTTTGGTTCAGTAGCGAAACGGTCCCAAATGCACCCAAACAGAAAGAAACGCACCAAAACATGAGATTAGTGTCCAATGGTATGGATCTGGAGCGTTCTTTGTGAAAAATTCTAATAAGACATCACTGGCACGAACTTTTGCATTAATTGCACCAGTTTGGCGCGTTTTTGTGCAATAGCGAAACGGTTCCAAATGCACCCAAACAGAAAGAAACACACCAAAACATGAGTTTAGGGTCCAATGGTGTGGATTGTGAGCGTTCGTTGCCAAAAATTCTGACATCACTTCATGGCACGAACTTTTGCATTAATTGCACTTGTTTTGCGTGTTTTCGTTCAGTAGCGAAACGGCCCCAAATGCACCCAAACAGAAAGAAACGCACCAAAACATGAGATTAGGGTTCAATGGTATGGATCGGGAGCGTTCTTTGTGAAAAATTCTAACAAGACATCACGACACGAACTTTTGCATTAATTGCACCAGTTTGGCTCATTTTTGTGCAATAGTGAAACGGTTCCAAATGCACCCAAACGGAAAAAAACTCACCAAAACATGAGATTAGGGTCCAATGGTATGGATCGGAAGCGTTCATTGTGAAAAATTCTAACAAGACATCACGGCACGAAGTTTTGCATTAATTGCACCAGTTTGGCGCGTTTTTGTGCAATAGCGAAATGGTCCCAAATGCTCCCAAATGGAAAGAAACGCACCAAAACATGAGTTTAGGGTCCAAATGGTGTGGATTGTGAGTGTTTCGTTGCGAAAATTCTGACATCACTTCATGGCACGAACTTTTGCATTAATTGCACTTGTTTTGCGTGTTTTCGTTCAGTAGCGAAACGGCCCCAAATGCACCCAAACAGAAAGAAACGCACCAAAACATGAGATTAGGGTTCAATGGTATGGATCGGGAGCGTTCTTTGTGAAAAATTCTAACAAGACATCACGACACGAACTTTTACATTAATTGCACCAGTTTGGCTCATTTTTGTGCAATAGTGAAACGGTTCCAAATGCACCCAAACGGAAAGAAACGCACCAAAACATGAGATTAGGGTCCAATGGTATGGATCAGGAGCGTTCTTTGTGAAAAATTCTAACAAGACATCACGGCACGAATTTTGCATTAATTGCTCCAGTTTGGCGCGTTTTCGTGTAACAGCGAAACGGTCCGAAATGCACCCAAACGGAAACAAACGCATCAAAACATGAGTTTAGGGTCCAATGGTGTGGATCGTGAGCATTTGTTGCGAAAATTATGCACGACTTCGTGGCATGAACTTTTACATTAATTGCACCAGTCTGGCGCGTTATGCACCAAGTTTCGTGCAGTAGCGAAACGGTCCCACATCCACCCTACCGGAAAGAAACGCACCAAAACATGAGTTTATGGTCCAATGGTGTGGATCGAGAGCATATGTTGCGAAAAATTCCGACACGACTTCGTGGCACGAACTTTTGCATTAATTGCACTAGTTTGGCGCATTTTGGTTCAGTAGCTGAAACGGTCCCAAATGCACCCAAACAGAAAGAAACGCAGCCAAAACATGAGATTAGTGTCCAATGGTATGGATCTGGAGCGTTCTTTGTGAAAAATTCTAATAAGACATCACGGCACGAACTTTTGCATTAATTGCACCAGTTTGGCGCGTTTTTGTGCAATAGCGAAACGGTTCCAAATGCACCCAAACAGAAAGAAACACACCAAAACATGAGTTTAGGGTCCAATGGTGTGGATTGTGAGCGTTCGTTGCCAAAAATTCTGACATCACTTCATGGCACGAACTTTTGCATTAATTGCACTTGTTTTGCGTGTTTTCGTTCAGTAGCGAAACGGCCCCAAATGCACCCAAACAGAAAGAAACGCACCAAAACATGAGATTAGTGTCCAATGGTATGGATCTGGAGTGTTCTTTGTGAAAAATTCTAATAAGACATCACGGCATGAACTTTTGCATTAATTGCACCAGTTTGGCGCGTTTTTGTGCAATAGCGAAACGGTTCCAATGCACCCAAACAGAAAGAAACACACCAAAACATGAGTTTAGGGTCCAATGGTGTGGATTGTGAGCGTTCGTTGCGAAAAATTCTGACATCACTTCATACCACGAACTTTTGCATTAATTGCACTTGTTTTGCGTGTTTTCGTTCAGTCGCGAAACGGCCCCAAATGCACCCAAACAGAAAGAAACGCACCAAAACATGAGATTAGGGTCCAATGGTATGGATCGGAAGCGTTCATTGTGAAAAATTCTAACAAGACATCACGGCACGAACTTTTGCATTAATTGCACCAGTTTGGCGCGTTTTTGTGCAATAGCGAAATGGTTCCAAATGCACCCAAACAGAAAGAAACACACCAAAACATGAGTTTAGGGTCCAATGGTGTGGATTGTGAGCGTTTCGTTGCGAAAAATTCTGACATCACTTCATGGCACGAACTTTTGCATTAATTGCACTTGTTTTGCGTGTTTTCGTTCAGTAGCGAAACGGCCCCAAATGCACCCAAACAGAAAGAAACGCACCAAAACATGAGATTAGGGTTCAATGGTATGGATCAGGAGCGTTCTTTGTGAAAAATTCTAACAAGACATCACGACACGAACTTTTGCATTAATTGCACCAGTTTGGCTCATTTTTGTGCAATAGTGAAACGGTTCCAAATGCACCCAAACGGAAAAAAAACTCACCAAAACATGAGATTAGGGTCCAATGGTATGGATCGGAAGCGTTCATTGTGAAAAATTCTAACAAGACATCACAGGCACGAAGTTTTGCATTAATTGCACCAGTTTGGCGCGTTTTTGTGCAATAGCGAAATGGTCCCAAATGCTCCCAAATGGAAAGAAACGCACCAAAACATGAGTTTAGGGTCCAATGGTGTGGATTGTGAGTGTTCGTTGCGAAAATTCTGACATCACTTCATGGCACGAACTTTTGCATTAATTGCACTTGTTTTGCGTGTTTTCGTTCAGTAGCGAAACGGCCCCAAATGCACCCAAACAGAAAGAAACGCACCAAAACATGAGATTAGGGTTCAATGGTATGGATCGGGAGCGTTCTTTGTGAAAAATTCTAACAAGACATCACGACACGAACTTTTGCATTAATTGCACCAGTTTGGCTCATTTTTGTGCAATAGTGAAACGGTTCCAAATGCACCCAAACGGAAAAAAAACTCACCAAAACATGAGATTAGGGTCCAATGGTATGGATCGGAAGCGTTCATTGTGAAAAATTCTAACAAGACATCACGGCACGAAGTTTTGCATTAATTGCACCAGTTTTGGCGCGTTTTTGTGCAATAGCGAAATGGTCCCAAATGCTCCCAAATGGAAAGAAACTGCACCAAAACATGAGTTTAGGGTCCAATGGTGTGGATTGTGAGCATTCGTTGCGAAAATTTATAACACGACTTCGAGGCACGAACTATTACATTAATTGCACCAGTTAGCGCATTATGCAACAAGTTTCGTGCAGTAGCGAAACGGTGCCAAATGCACCCAAATAGAAAGAAACGCACCAAAACAAGAGATTAGGGTCCAATGGTATGGATCGGGAGCGTTTTTTGTGAAAAATTCTAACAAGACATCGTGGCACAAACTTTTGCATTAATTGCACCAGTTTGGCGTGTTTTCGTGCAAAAGCGAAATGGTCCCAAATGCACCCAAACGGAAAGAAACGCACCAAAACATGAGATTAGTATCCAATGGTATGGATCGGGAGCGTTCTTTATGAAAAATTCTAACAAGACATCACGGCACGAACTTTTGCATTAATTGCACCTGTTTGGCCCATTTTTGTGCAATAGCGAAACGGTTCCAAATGCACCCAAACGGAAAGAAACGCACCAAAACATGAGATTAGGGTCCAATGGTATGGATCAGGAGCGTTCTTTGTGAAAAATTCTAACAAGACATCACGGCACGAACTTTTGCATTAATTGCTCCAGTTTGGCGCGTTTTCGTGTAACTAGCGAAACGGTCCGAAATGCACCCAAACGGAAACAAACGCATCAAAACATGAGTTTAGGGTCCAATGGTGTGGATCGTGAGCATTTGTTGCGAAAATTATGCACGACTTCGTGGCATGAACTTTTACATTAATTGCACCAGTCTGGCGCGTTATGCACCAAGTTTCGTGCAGTAGCGAAACGGTCCCACATCCACCCTACCGGAAAGAAACGCACCAAAACATGAGTTTATGGTCCAATGGTGTGGATCGAGAGCATATGTTGTGAAAAATTCCGACACGACTTCGTGGCACGAACTTTTGCATTAATTGCACTAGTTTGGCGCATTTTGGTTCAGTAGCGAAACGGTCCCAAATGCATCCAAACAGAAAGAAACGCACCAAAACATGAGATTAGGTCCAATGGTATGGATCTGGAGTGTTCTTTGTGAAAAATTCTAATAAGACATCACGGCATGAACTTTTGCATTAATTGCACCAGTTTGGCGCGTTTTTGTGCAATAGCGAAACGGTTCCAAATGCACCCAAACAGAAAGAAACACACCAAAACATGAGTTTAGGGTCCAATGGTGTGGATTGTGAGCGTTCGTTGCGAAAAATTCTGACATCACTTCATGCCACGAACTTTTGCATTAATTGCACTTGTTTGCGTTTTCGTTCAGTAGCGAAACGGCCCCAAAAGCACCCAAACAGAAAGAAACGCACCAAAACATGAGATTAGGGTCCAATGGTATGGATCGGAAGCATTCATTGTGAAAAATTCTAACAAGACATCACGGCACGAACTTTTGCATTAATTGCACCAGTTTGGCACGTTTTTGTGCAATAGCGAAATGGTTCCAAATGCACCCAAACAGAAAGAAACACACCAAAACATGAGTTTAGGGTCCAATGGTGTGGATTGTGAGCGTTTGTTGCCAAAAATTCTGACATCACTTCATGGCACGAACTTTTGCATTAATTGCACTTGTTTTGCGTGTTTTCGTTCAGTAGCGAAACGGCCCCAAATGCACCCAAACAGAAAGAAACGCACCAAAACATGAGATTAGGGTTAGGGTCAATGGTATGGATCGGGAGCGTTCTTTGTGAAAAATTCTAACAAGACATCACGACACGAACTTTTGCATTAATTGCACCAGTTTGGCTCATTTTTGTGCAATAGTGAAACGGTTCCAAATGCACCCAAACGGAAAAAACTCACCAAAACATGAGATTAGGGTCCAATGGTATGGATCGGAAGCGTTCATTGTGAAAAATTCTAACAAGACATCACGGCACGAAGTTTTGCATTAATTGCACCAGTTTGGCGCGTTTTTGTGCAATAGCGAAATGGTCCCAAATGCTCCCAAATGGAAAGAAACGCACCAAAACATGAGTTTAGGGTCCAATGGTGTGGATTGTGAGCGTTCGTTGCGAAAAATTCTGACATCACTTCATGGCACGAACTTTTGCATTAATTGCACTTGTTTTGCGTGTTTTCGTTCAGTAGCGAAACGGCCCCAAATGCACCCAAACAGAAAGAAACGCACCAAAACATGAGATTAGGGTTCAATGGTATGGATCGGGAGCGTTCTTTGTGAAAAATTCTAACAAGACATCACGACACGAACTTTTGCATTAATTGCACCAGTTTGGCTCATTTTTGTGCAATAGTGAAACGGTTCCAAATGCACCCAAACGGAAAAAAACTCACCAAAACATGAGATTAGGGTCCAATGGTATGGATCGGAAGCGTTCATTGTGAAAAATTCTAACAAGACATCACGGCACGAAGTTTTGCATTAATTGCACCAGTTTGGCGCGTTTTTGTGCAATAGCGAAATGGTCCCAAATGCTCCCAAATGGAAAGAAACGCACCAAAACATGAGTTTAGGGTCCAATGGTGTGGATTGTGAGCATTCGTTGCGAAAATTTATAACACGACTTCGAGGCACGAACTATTACATTAATTGCACCAGTTAGCGCATTATGCAACAAGTTTCGTGCAGTAGCGAAACGGTGCCAAATGCACCCAAATAGAAAGAAACGCACCAAAACAAGAGATTAGGGTCCAATGGTATGGATCGGGAGCGTTTTTTGTGAAAAATTCTAACAAGACATCGTGGCACAAACTTTTGCATTAATTGCACCAGTTTGGCGTGTTTTCGTGCAAAAGCGAAATGGTCCCAAATGCACCCAAACGGAAAGAAACGCACCAAAACATGAGATTAGTATCCAATGGTATGGATCGGGAGCGTTCTTTATGAAAAATTCTAACAAGACATCACGGCACGAACTTTTGCATTAATTGCACCTGTTTGGCCCATTTTTGTGCAATAGCGAAACGGTTCCAAATGCACCCAAACGGAAAGAAACGCACCAAAACATGAGATTAGGGTCCAATGGTATGGATCAGGAGCGTTCTTTGTGAAAAATTCTAACAAGACATCACAGCACGAACTTTTGCATTAATTGCTCCAGTTTGGCGCGTTTTCGTGTAATAGCGAAACGGTCCGAAATGCACCCAAACGGAAACAAACGCATCAAAACATGAGTTTAGGGTCCAATGGTGTGGATCGTGAGCATTTGTTGCGAAAATTATGCACGACTTCGTGGCATGAACTTTTACATTAATTGCACCAGTCTGGCGCGTTATGCACCAAGTTTCGTGCAGTAGCGAAACGGTCCCACATCCACCCTACCGGAAAGAAACGCACCAAAACATGAGTTTATGGTCCAATGGTGTGGATCGAGAGCATATGTTGCGAAAAATTCCGACACGACTTCGTGGCACGAACTTTTGCATTAATTGCACTAGTTTGGCGCATTTTGGTTCAGTAGCGAAACGGTCCCAAATGCACCCAAACAGAAAGAAACGCACCAAAACATGAGATTAGTGTCCAATGGTATGGATCTGGAGCTGTTCTTTGTGAAAAATTCTAATAAGACATCACGGCACGAACTTTTGCATTAATTGCACCAGTTTGGCGCGTTTTTGTGCAATAGCGAAACGGTTCCAAATGCACCCAAACAGAAAGAAACACACCAAAACATGAGTTTAGGGTCCAATGGTGTGGATTGTGAGCGTTCGTTGCCAAAAATTCTGACATCACTTCATGGCACGAACTTTTGCATTAATTGCACTTGTTTTGCGTGTTTTCGTTCAGTAGCGAAACGGCCCCAAATGCACCCAAACAGAAAGAAACGCACCAAAACATGAGATTAGGGTTCAATGGTATGGATCGGGAGCGTTCTTTGTGAAAAATTCTAACAAGACATCACGGCACGAAGTTTTGCATTAATTGCACCAGTTTGGCGCGTTTTTGTGCAATAGCGAAATGGTCCCAAATGCTCCCAAATGGAAAGAAACGCACCAAAACATGAGTTTAGGGTCCAATGGTGTGGATTGTGAGCGTTCGTTGCGAAAAATTCTGACATCACTTCATGGCACGAACTTTTGCATTAATTGCACTTGTTTTGCGTGTTTTCGTTCAGTAGCGAAACGGCCCCAAATGCACCCAAACAGAAAGAAACGCACCAAAACATGAGATTAGGGTTCAATGGTATGGATCGGGAGCGTTCTTTGTGAAAAATTCTAACAAGACATCACGACACGAACTTTTGCATTAATTGCACCAGTTTGGCTCATTTTTGTGCAATAGTGAAACGGTTCCAAATGCACCCAAACGGAAAAAAACTCACCAAAACATGAGATTAGGGTCCAATGGTATGGATCGGAAGCGTTCATTGTGAAAAATTCTAACAAGACATCACGGCACGAAGTTTTGCATTAATTGCACCAGTTTGGCGCGTTTTTGTGCAATAGCGAAATGGTCCCAAATGCTCCCAAATGGAAAGAAACGCACCAAAACATGAGTTTAGGGTCCAATGGTGTGGATTGTGAGCATTCGTTGCGAAAATTTATAACACGACTTCGAGGCACGAACTATTACATTAATTGCACCAGTTAGCGCATTATGCAACAAGTTTCGTGCAGTAGCGAAACGGTGCCAAATGCACCCAAATAGAAAAGAAACGCACCAAAACAAGAGATTAGGGTCCAATGGTATGGATCGGGAGCGTTTTTTGTGAAAAATTCTAACAAGACATCGTGGCACAAACTTTTGCATTAATTGCACCAGTTTGGCGTGTTTTCGTGCAAAAGCGAAATGGTCCCAAATGCACCCAAACGGAAAGAAACGCACCAAAACATGAGATTAGTATCCAATGGTATGGATCGGGAGCGTTCTTTATGAAAAATTCTAACAAGACATCACGGCACGAACTTTTGCATTAATTGCACCTGTTTGGCCCATTTTTGTGCAATAGCGAAACGGTTCCAAATGCACCCAAACGGAAAGAAACGCACCAAAACATGAGATTAGGGTCCAATGGTATGGATCAGGAGCGTTCTTTGTGAAAAATTCTAACAAGACATCACAGCACGAACTTTTGCATTAATTGCTCCAGTTTGGCGCGTTTTCGTGTAATAGCGAAACGGTCCGAAATGCACCCAAACGGAAACAAACGCATCAAAACATGAGTTTAGGGTCCAATGGTGTGGATCGTGAGCATTTGTTGCGAAAATTATGCACGACTTCGTGGCATGAACTTTTACATTAATTGCACCAGTCTGGCGCGTTATGCACCAAGTTTCGTGCAGTAGCGAAACGGTCCCACATCCACCCTACCGGAAAGAAACGCACCAAAACATGAGTTTATGGTCCAATGGTGTGGATCGAGAGCATATGTTGCGAAAAATTCCGACACGACTTCGTGGCACGAACTTTTGCATTAATTGCACTAGTTTGGCGCATTTTGGTTCAGTAGCAAAACGGTCCCAAATGCACCCAAACAGAAAGAAACGCACCAAAACATGAGATTAGTGTCCAATGGTATGGATCTGGAGTGTTCTTTGTGAAAAATTCTAATAAGACATCACGGCACGAACTTTTGCATTAATTGCACCAGTTTGGCGCGTTTTTGTGCAATAGCGAAACGGTTCCAAATGCACCCAAACAGAAAGAAACACACCAAAACATGAGTTTAGGGTCCAATGGTGTGGATTGTGAGCGTTCGTTGCCAAAAATTCTGACATCACTTCATGGCACGAACTTTTGCATTAATTGCACTTGTTTTGCGTGTTTTCGTTCAGTAGCGAAACGGCCCCAAATGCACCCAAACAGAAAGAAACGCACCAAAACATGAGATTAGGGTTCAATGGTATGGATCGGGAGCGTTCTTTGTGAAAAATTCTAACAAGACATCACGACACGAACTTTTGCATTAATTGCACCAGTTTGGCGCGTTTTTGTGCAATAGCGAAATGGTCCCAAATGCTCCCAAATGGAAAGAAACGCACCAAAACATGAGTTTAGGGTCCAATGGTGTGGATTGTGAGCGTTCCTTGTGAAAAATTCTGACATCACTTCGTGGCACGAACTTTTGCATTAATTGCACTTGTTTTGCGTGTTTTTGTTCAGTAGCGAAACGGCCCCAAATGCACCCAAACAGAAAGAAACGCACCAAAACATGAGATTAGGGTTCAATGGTATGGATCGGGAGCGTTCTTTGTGAAAAATTCTAACAAGACATCACGACACGAACTTTTGCATTAATTGCACCAGTTTGGCTCATTTTTGTGCAATAGTGAAACGGTTCCAAATGCACCCAAACGGAAAAAAACTCACCAAAACATGAGATTAGGGTCCAATGGTATGGATCGGAAGCGTTCATTGTGAAAAATTCTAACAAGACATCACGGCACGAAGTTTTGCATTAATTGCACCAGTTTGGCGCGTTTTTGTGCAATAGCGAAATGGTCCCAAATGCTCCCAAATGGAAAGAAACGCACCAAAACATGAGTTTAGGGTCCAATGGTGTGGATTGTGAGCATTCGTTGCGAAAATTTATAACACGACTTCGAGGCACGAACTATTACATTAATTGCACCAGTTAGCGCATTATGCAACAAGTTTCGTGCAGTAGCGAAACGGTGCCAAATGCACCCAAATAGAAAGAAACGCACCAAAACAAGAGATTAGGGTCCAATGGTATGGATCGGGAGCGTTTTTTGTGAAAAATTCTAACAAGACATCGTGGCACAAACTTTTGCATTAATTGCACCAGTTTGGCGTGTTTTCGTGCAAAAGCGAAATGGTCCCAAATGCACCCAAACGGAAAGAAACGCACCAAAACATGAGATTAGTATCCAATGGTATGGATCGGGAGCGTTCTTTATGAAAAATTCTAACAAGACATCACGGCACGAACTTTTGCATTAATTGCACCTGTTTGGCCCATTTTTGTGCAATAGCGAAACGGTTCCAAATGCACCCAAACGGAAAGAAACGCACCAAAACATGAGATTAGGGTCCAATGGTATGGATCAGGAGCGTTCTTTGTGAAAAATTCTAACAAGACATCACAGCACGAACTTTTGCATTAATTGCTCCAGTTTGGCGCGTTTTCGTGTAATAGCGAAACGGTCCGAAATGCACCCAAACGGAAACAAACGCATCAAAACATGAGTTTAGGGTCCAATGGTGTGGATCGTGAGCATTTGTTGCGAAAATTATGCACGACTTCGTGGCATGAACTTTTACATTAATTGCACCAGTCTGGCGCGTTATGCACCAAGTTTCGTGCAGTAGCGAAACGGTCCCACATCCACCCTACCGGAAAGAAACGCACCAAAACATGAGTTTATGGTCCAATGGTGTGGATCGAGAGCATATGTTGCGAAAAATTCCGACACGACTTCGTGGCACGAACTTTTGCATTAATTGCACTAGTTTGGCGCATTTTGGTTCAGTAGCGAAACGGTCCCAAATGCACCCAAACAGAAAGAAACGCACCAAAACATGAGATTAGTGTCCAATGGTATGGATCTGGAGCGTTCTTTGTGAAAAATTCTAATAAGACATCACGGCACGAACTTTTGCATTAATTGCACCAGTTTGGCGCGTTTTTGTGCAATAGCGAAACGGTTCCAAATGCACCCAAACAGAAAGAAACACACCAAAACATGAGTTTAGGGTCCAATGGTGTGGATTGTGAGCGTTCGTTGCCAAAAATTCTGACATCACTTCATGGCACGAACTTTTGCATTAATTGCACTTGTTTTGCGTGTTTTCGTTCAGTAGCGAAACGGCCCCAAATGCACCCAAACAGAAAGAAACGCACCAAAACATGAGATTAGGGTTCAATGGTATGGATCGGGAGCGTTCTTTGTGAAAAATTCTAACAAGACATCACGACACGAACTTTTGCATTAATTGCACCAGTTTGGCTCATTTTTGTGCAATAGTGAAACGGTTCCAAATGCACCCAAACGGAAAAAAACTCACCAAAACATGAGATTAGGGTCCAATGGTATGGATCGGAAGCGTTCATTGTGAAAAATTCTAACAAGACATCACGGCACGAAGTTTTGCATTAATTGCACCAGTTTGGCGCGTTTTTGTGCAATAGCGAAATGGTCCCAAATGCTCCCAAATGGAAAGAAACGCACCAAAACATGAGTTTAGGGTCCAATGGTGTGGATTGTGAGCATTCGTTGCGAAAATTTATAACACGACTTCGAGGCACGAACTATTACATTAATTGCACCAGTTAGCGCATTATGCAACAAGTTTCGTGCAGTAGCGAAACGGTGCCAAATGCACCCAAATAGAAAGAAACGCACCAAAACAAGAGATTAGGGTCCAATGGTATGGATCGGGAGCGTTTTTTGTGAAAAATTCTAACAAGACATCGTGGCACAAACTTTTGCATTAATTGCACCAGTTTGGCGTGTTTTCGTGCAAAAGCGAAATGGTCCCAAATGCACCCAAACGGAAAGAAACGCACCAAAACATGAGATTAGTATCCAATGGTATGGATCGGGAGCGTTCTTTATGAAAAATTCTAACAAGACATCACGGCACGAACTTTTGCATTAATTGCACCTGTTTGGCCCATTTTTGTGCAATAGCGAAACGGTTCCAAATGCACCCAAACGGAAAGAAACGCACCAAAACATGAGATTAGGGTCCAATGGTATGGATCAGGAGCGTTCTTTGTGAAAAATTCTAACAAGACATCACAGCACGAACTTTTGCATTAATTGCTCCAGTTTGGCGCGTTTTCGTGTAATAGCGAAACGGTCCGAAATGCACCCAAACGGAAACAAACGCATCAAAACATGAGTTTAGGGTCCAATGGTGTGGATCGTGAGCATTTGTTGCGAAAATTATGCACGACTTCGTGGCATGAACTTTTACATTAATTGCACCAGTCTGGCGCGTTATGCACCAAGTTTCGTGCAGTAGCGAAACGGTCCCACATCCACCCTACCGGAAAGAAACGCACCAAAACATGAGTTTATGGTCCAATGGTGTGGATCGAGAGCATATGTTGCGAAAAATTCCGACACGACTTCGTGGCACGAACTTTTGCATTAATTGCACTAGTTTGGCGCATTTTGGTTCAGTAGCGAAACGGTCCCAAATGCACCCAAACAGAAAGAAACGCACCAAAACATGAGATTAGTGTCCAATGGTATGGATCTGGAGCGTTCTTTGTGAAAAATTCTAATAAGACATCACGGCACGAACTTTTGCATTAATTGCACCAGTTTGGCGCGTTTTTGTGCAATAGCGAAACGGTTCCAAATGCACCCAAACAGAAAGAAACACACCAAAACATGAGTTTAGGGTCCAATGGTGTGGATTGTGAGCGTTCGTTGCCAAAAATTCTGACATCACTTCATGGCACGAACTTTTGCATTAATTGCACTTGTTTTGCGTGTTTTCGTTCAGTAGCGAAACGGCCCCAAATGCACCCAAACAGAAAGAAACGCACCAAAACATGAGATTAGGGTTCAATGGTATGGATCGGGAGCGTTCTTTGTGAAAAATTCTAACAAGACATCACGACACGAACTTTTGCATTAATTGCACCAGTTTGGCTCATTTTTGTGCAATAGTGAAACGGTTCCAAATGCACCCAAACGGAAAAAAACTCACCAAAACATGAGATTAGGGTCCAATGGTATGGATCGGAAGCGTTCATTGTGAAAAATTCTAACAAGACATCACGGCACGAAGTTTTGCATTAATTGCACCAGTTTGGCGCGTTTTTGTGCAATAGCGAAATGGTCCCAAATGCTCCCAAATGGAAAGAAACGCACCAAAACATGAGTTTAGGGTCCAATGGTGTGGATTGTGAGCATTCGTTGCGAAAATTTATAACACGACTTCGAGGCACGAACTATT
Source organism: Panicum virgatum (assembly GCF_016808335.1). NCBI lineage: Eukaryota > Viridiplantae > Streptophyta > Magnoliopsida > Poales > Poaceae > Panicum > Panicum virgatum. The sequence continues at coordinate 31,317 of NW_024376661.1, forward strand.
ACATTAATTGCACCAGTTAGCGCATTATGCAACAAGTTTCGTGCAGTAGCGAAACGGTGCCAAATGCACCCAAATAGAAAGAAACGCACCAAAACAAGAGATTAGGGTCCAATGGTATGGATCGGGAGCGTTTTTTGTGAAAAATTCTAACAAGACATCGTGGCACAAACTTTTGCATTAATTGCACCAGTTTGGCGTGTTTTCGTGCAAAAGCGAAATGGTCCCAAATGCACCCAAACGGAAAGAAACGCACCAAAACATGAGATTAGTATCCAATGGTATGGATCGGGAGCGTTCTTTATGAAAAATTCTAACAAGACATCACGGCACGAACTTTTGCATTAATTGCACCTGTTTGGCCCATTTTTGTGCAATAGCGAAACGGTTCCAAATGCACCCAAACGGAAAGAAACGCACCAAAACATGAGATTAGGGTCCAATGGTATGGATCAGGAGCGTTCTTTGTGAAAAATTCTAACAAGACATCACAGCACGAACTTTTGCATTAATTGCTCCAGTTTGGCGCGTTTTCGTGTAATAGCGAAACGGTCCGAAATGCACCCAAACGGAAACAAACGCATCAAAACATGAGTTTAGGGTCCAATGGTGTGGATCGTGAGCATTTGTTGCGAAAATTATGCACGACTTCGTGGCATGAACTTTTACATTAATTGCACCAGTCTGGCGCGTTATGCACCAAGTTTCGTGCAGTAGCGAAACGGTCCCACATCCACCCTACCGGAAAGAAACGCACCAAAACATGAGTTTATGGTCCAATGGTGTGGATCGAGAGCATATGTTGCGAAAAATTCCGACACGACTTCGTGGCACGAACTTTTGCATTAATTGCACTAGTTTGGCGCATTTTGGTTCAGTAGCGAAACGGTCCCAAATGCACCCAAACAGAAAGAAACGCACCAAAACATGAGATTAGTGTCCAATGGTATGGATCTGGAGCGTTCTTTGTGAAAAATTCTAATAAGACATCACGGCACGAACTTTTGCATTAATTGCACCAGTTTGGCGCGTTTTTGTGCAATAGCGAAACGGTTCCAAATGCACCCAAACAGAAAGAAACACACCAAAACATGAGTTTAGGGTCCAATGGTGTGGATTGTGAGCGTTCGTTGCCAAAAATTCTGACATCACTTCATGGCACGAACTTTTGCATTAATTGCACTTGTTTTGCGTGTTTTCGTTCAGTAGCGAAACGGCCCCAAATGCACCCAAACAGAAAGAAACGCACCAAAACATGAGATTAGGGTTCAATGGTATGGATCGGGAGCGTTCTTTGTGAAAAATTCTAACAAGACATCACGACACGAACTTTTGCATTAATTGCACCAGTTTGGCTCATTTTTGTGCAATAGTGAAACGGTTCCAAATGCACCCAAACGGAAAAAAAACTCACCAAAACATGAGATTAGGGTCCAATGGTATGGATCGGAAGCGTTCATTGTGAAAAATTCTAACAAGACATCACGGCACGAAGTTTTGCATTAATTGCACCAGTTTGGCGCGTTTTTGTGCAATAGCGAAATGGTCCCAAATGCTCCCAAATGGAAAGAAACGCACCAAAACATGAGTTTAGGGTCCAATGGTGTGGATTGTGAGCGTTCGTTGCGAAAAATTCTGACATCACTTCATGGCACGAACTTTTGCATTAATTGCACTTGTTTTGCGTGTTTTCGTTCAGTAGCGAAACGGCCCCAAATGCACCCAAACAGAAAGAAACGCACCAAAACATGAGATTAGGGTTCAATGGTATGGATCGGGAGCGTTCTTTGTGAAAAATTCTAACAAGACATCACGACACGAACTTTTGCATTAATTGCACCAGTTTGGCTCATTTTTGTGCAATAGTGAAACGGTTCCAAATGCACCCAAACGGAAAAAAAACTCACCAAAACATGAGATTAGGGTCCAATGGTATGGATCGGAAGCGTTCATTGTGAAAAATTCTAACAAGACATCACGGCACGAAGTTTTGCATTAATTGCACCAGTTTGGCGCGTTTTTGTGCAATAGCGAAATGGTCCCAAATGCTCCCAAATGGAAAGAAACGCACCAAAACATGAGTTTAGGGTCCAATGGTGTGGATTGTGAGCATTCGTTGCGAAAATTTATAACACGACTTCGAGGCACGAACTATTACATTAATTGCACCAGTTAGCGCATTATGCAACAAGTTTCGTGCAGTAGCGAAACGGTGCCAAATGCACCCAAATAGAAAGAAACGCACCAAAACAAGAGATTAGGGTCCAATGGTATGGATCGGGAGCGTTTTTTGTGAAAAATTCTAACAAGACATCGTGGCACAAACTTTTGCATTAATTGCACCAGTTTGGCGTGTTTTCGTGCAAAAGCGAAATGGTCCCAAATGCACCCAAACGGAAAGAAACGCACCAAAACATGAGATTAGTATCCAATGGTATGGATCGGGAGCGTTCTTTATGAAAAATTCTAACAAGACATCACGGCACGAACTTTTGCATTAATTGCACCTGTTTGGCCCATTTTTGTGCAATAGCGAAACGGTTCCAAATGCACCCAAACGGAAAGAAACGCACCAAAACATGAGATTAGGGTCCAATGGTATGGATCAGGAGCGTTCTTTGTGAAAAATTCTAACAAGACATCACAGCACGAACTTTTGCATTAATTGCTCCAGTTTGGCGCGTTTTTCGTTGTAACTAGCGAAACGGTCCGAAATGCCACCCAAACGGAAACAAACGCATCAAAACATGAGTTTAGGGTCCAATGGTGTGGATCGTGAGCATTTGTTGCGAAAATTATGCACGACTTCGTGGCATGAACTTTTACATTAATTGCACCAGTCTGGCGCGTTATGCACCAAGTTTCGTGCAGTAGCGAAACGGTCCCACATCCACACTACCGGAAAGAAACGCACCA